>NC_089586.1:30973191-31133475 GCF_019320115.1 Miscanthus floridulus | reverse complement strand
ATCAAAGTAAAAGGTAATGGAAGTGGGGCGAACCGCGGGGACGTCGAAGTTGATGGCCATTGTCTTGAGGAAGGTGGAGATACGAGCCGGGGACTTGAAGTTAGCGCCGGAGAAGGATTCTTGTTGGTTGAGGTCGCGCGGTTGTTCGTCGGAGTCGCCGCCGGAGAGAGAGAATGCCAAGGATTGAAGGCTGAAGATAGAAAATGAGGGTTCTGGAGAAATCTATTTATAAGCCGGTCAGGATAAGGGTATTTTGGACTTATCTCTGTGACGCGCGCATATAGGTCAAGGCGGTGCAGGGGGATATGGTAACTATTCGCGCGATAATCAGGGGATTGTACAGATGAGTTAATAACAAGTAATCATGACTTGGAAGGGATATTGATACATGATATTTTAATTCTTAAAATGGCAGCATTATCATGTTAGGATCTTGCCGATGGGTTGTTATTTTGGTATCTCAATCAAGGCAAGAGTGGTTGGCGATTGTGCGATATTTACTGAAGTGCGTGGATCAAGATTAGATTTGATTGGATTTGATAACAAATCAAGTTTTGGCTTGGAGAATGAGTTACGGTAATTGGGCAAAGGCAAGCGTTATCTGGAGTAAATTTCGGAGCATTAATGGTTTTATACTCCGAAATTGGGGGGCATGTGTTGACACCGTTTTTTGCACATGTCAGAATAATCGGAGTAGACCAATCGGCAAGGGGAAAGTTATTGAATACTTTGATAGCCAATGAAAGCCAGTTTGTAAAAATGGTTGCCGATAGTTGGTGATGATCGATGGAAAGGTTGATTTGGACTCGAGCGTTGCCGATGAGGTTGGAGGAGTTGTTGTCGATGCCGATGAAGGAAGACTTAAAGACTACTGCCGATGAAACAGGGAGTATGCCGATGAAGGAAGACTTGAAGACTACTGCCGATGAAGCGGGGAGTATGCCGATGAAGGAAGACTTGAAGCCTGCTGCCGATGAAATAGGGAGTATGCCGATGGGAAGGAGGGCAGTGAGATTTCCATCGTAATTAAGGCGGACAGGGAAATAGATAGGAGTTGGTTTCCTTTTCTGTATTTGTTAGGTTATGATTCGTGTAAGAGTCACGTGTTTCCTTAGATACGGGATTGGTGTCCTAGTTGTGTTTGGTTGTGTCTCTTTAGATCAGGGTATAAATATGGGGTAAAGGGCAATGTAATAGGAATCAATCAATCAATATCAAAACCAACTTTTACTCCTATTTGCATCTACTTTTCGGCGACTTCGTCAATTTGCATATTTTTCTTTTTACGAGTTCTCATTGACTCGGCGAGCTGCATCGCTTCAGTGCGATCTTCGGCGATTCTCGAGTTCCGCGTGAGCACCTCTTGGCCGTGGCTTCCGGGCGTATCGCTGTTGTCAGGACCAAAGTGTTCGTTTCTTCATCCTTGTCGATTAACAGGTCAAATCGACTGGCACGCTTTGGATATCGATTCGGGTATTAGCCCTTTGTGTTTGCAGATCACTTTTGCATCAACAACAGGGTACACCAGCGTCAGCGGGCAGGGCGGCGAGGCGACGGGCGCTCCAGCGGCGTCAAGGCGACGGGGACAAGACGGGGCATCAGACTGGGCCGGTACGGGGCAGGACGTGGACAGGGCGCGAATTGAACGATGGCGTTGATGAGCGGATGGCGTATGCGATGGCGAAGGTGGCGCGAGGGGTGAGGACGCGGTGCCATGCGACTGCAGAGTGCCAGGGAGGTCGCGGTGCAGGTGATGGCACCGTCTCACGTGATTGGTGGCGTGGGATGATCGCGGAATTGATCACGATTGTTACGTGAATTGATTTTTGCCTTTTTGATTTGCTGCGGCGGTTATATAGATTGAGCTGATCGCATGATTCGAGTGCGCGTTGCCTTTATGATCTAATCGTATGGAGCCGTTTTTTGTGTCGCACCTATGGACAAAATAGTTATCAATGTTTTAGTTGTAGATAGATAAACATAAAACCATAGCATCAGCGATGAATTCCCGCAGCTATTTGGCATGACAGCGTGGTCGAGCTGATCTGACTCGAGCGATTATTGGTGTCGCGTGGTGGTTCATGTCGTCAGTCACGGGAGGGTCAAGCAGCATGACGAAACGCAATTCGGCCATGCGGCGCGCCGGTACGGACGCCGCCGCCTCGCACTAACCAGCACTGGATACCAGACTTTTGTCCTAACGCGGGCTTGTAAACCGGCCGATAAATGCACTGAAGCTATTTTATTGTTAAAGAAAAATATTATAGTAGATGGTAAGCCGGCCGATAAGTTTAAGCGAAGAGACCCGCGGCGTCTCACGAGATACATTCATGGCACTTGCTGATTGGCCCTTCGGCGTCTCACGAGATACATTCATGGCTAGTCAAGCTAAAAAGGCAAACGCAGAAAGCAGAGAACCTTTCGGCAACATCGTAGTGGTCTCGACAGGTAGTTAGGCCACCCCAAACGCTACTACACCGTGGCTGTTAGCCCTAGCTTCCACATTTGCACCAAGCAGCCGATTCGGCTCAACCAGTGGCTTCGCAGGGTGTCAGGGATCATGCAGGACCGCGTATGTTTGGTCTGACATACGTAAGCCATCTCTGAAGCACGTACGTGTTGGAGGTGAAAAATGAAGACCATGTCACACGTTTTGTCGGTACATTAATGCGTTTTATTGGATTTTGTTTCTGTATGATACTCCGTCCGTCTCCATTTATCTGTCTGTCATTTTGGCTTTCTACTGGATACATGAAACATTCTATAAATTTAGATATATATTATGTCTAAATACATAGAAAGTGCTTTGAATTTAGACACCTAGAAACATACCTGAACGACACATAGGGACAAAGGGAGTAATCTAGTACTCTAGAATCTAGATTATTTGGAAGAACTCTACGTTTGGATTCTCAGGGATTCTAAGAATCTGGATTAAAAAAAAATCTCAGAATCCTAGGCTCTCTCTTAAAGACATATGTGATAGATTGTTACAGGATCATCTAGCCATAGATCTAGTATGTATACTGTCATTTGGAATAAATAGCGAGTCCTAGAACATGAAGTGGTACGGGATTTAGAGATAGAGGGAGAGAGAGGGTGCGGAGGTGTAAACCATCGACCGCCTTCGTAGAAAATGAGCTGGCCATGTGGTTGCTCGTCGGTGGCGCGGTGAAGCCCGACGGTGAAGGCGCTGTTGCGGTGGCGGCCGTGCAGAGGCGACGGTGGCCGGTGGTGGAGCTTCCCGTCGCTGGCAGCACCCCCTCTCTAGATTTGCTAGGGTTAGGATGTAGGTTGGGGTGTCTGACGAGTAAGGTGAATCTCGTGCCTTATGCCCCGGCCCCTACCTCTCTTTTTACGACACTCTGCGACGGAGGCCCACCAACCATAGAGCGGTTGGGCATCCCCGATCATGACGCAGATCTAAGGACCCAATTAGCCGTGGTGGAGATCAATCTAACAATATGATATCCAATAAAACATATCAAACTTTTTTAGTAGTACAGCCGAGATAAACTAACCCATTCATGCATGTGTTGTGATGAAATTAAACTGACATAACACATGACGAAATAGCCGCAGGACCAGGGGTCGACTTGTGTACCGTGTGGAGTATACGTGTACGTACTGGTAGAGTGGTAGTACCCCTACTCCTGTACTACTAGTACGTGTTTGGTGAGCCTCAGGGTGCCGACGACACCTGTACGTCTTCTGAAGAAACGTGCGTAAGCCTTCTAGACGGACACGGATATATCCCACTCCCACGCCTGCCCAGCGCCGCGCACGAAGATTCTCCGTCAGCTACAACTACAAGCGCCAACCCGTGTGGCCGGCATGCCAAGACGCGACAAAACTCGGACGACATCGGAAAGCCAGCCACGTTCTGAAATGGAAACAGCTGCGAGACTGCATGCATGGACCGCCGGACCGGGGCGTTTTTGGCTTTTGCCACCGGCACGAGCAGAGAGGGAGCAAAGGCACGCCGGTGAAACAAAAGCAAGTAAACAACGCAACAGGTGGACGCCGTCGCTCAAACACCAGCCGCATGGATGCCACCTAGCACAACACGTACGTACTCCGTACATCACTGCACTGCACGCGCCGTGCTGCTTCAATTTTTCTCACTACTGTAGACGTGTTTTTCACTGCTCACTTTAGTCCAGGATACTCGTAAGTTGGATGACACCAAATCTTAGGAGTGTTGCTACATTCAAGAATTTGTCGGCAACCTTTTAGAGGCCACATCACCACCTGCCGCTACTGCATAGGGTTTTGTTTTGTTCTCATTTTTTTTTGTCCTGGTTGTAAGCTCTTTTTACATCTCCTTATTATGATATTTTTTTGTAAGCTTATTTTCTCCTTAATCAAATACGTGTTCATTTCGTACAGGAGATACAAGATAGAGATCGATATGACTGGCAGTTTTCACACTTCCATTTTGAAATTAAGGAGAACACGTTCATGTGAAATTTCTAATGGTGCATGTGAGATTCATGCGTTCCGAGTGACGACGTACCTACGCAAATCTGTTTGACTTTGGGCTGCACAGACTGTACCACCAGCACATCTCAGAGTTTCTGACCGCCGTTCTTGTTGAACAGATTTATCATTGTAGCATTTCGTTTGTATTTGTGAATTATTATCCAAACATTGACTAATTATACTTAAAAAATTCGTCTCGTAAAGTTAAAGCAAACTGTGCAATTAGTTTTTGATTTCGTCTACATTTAATACTACATGCATATACCACAAGTTTGATGTGATAGAAAATCTTTTTTTTACATAGTGCACTTTTGGAGAACGCCTAGTATTTTTCAACGAAAACGTACACGATGACGCAACGCCGGTGGGAACTAATCCGACGATTCATGAGAAGATTCGCGCCACCGTACGCTGCTGTCGGTACTCCTATGCTGCTGTGTGGATAACAAATCAGGTGCAGCTGCTGTGTGGATAACACTAATCTGGTACTCCTATGCTGTCGGTACTCGGTATCCTTCCTGCGCCATTCATTTAACAAATCATCATCATGCATGGACCGTTCAACCGCAGCAAAGGAGACCTCTCCCCAGGAACAAGTCTTCTTATTTTATTGCTGGGGCGGTTTGTGGCTGCATTATGCCTTTGTGGTGCCAACTCCTCAGGGATTGTTAACGTCAAATGATCCCATTGGGAGAATATGTTTCACATAGCAAGAATCACGAAATAATGCGCATTGTTTTCTCGAAGAAGTATATATGTGCACTAGCATTTTTTTGTTCGAGAGGAAATTATGTTTTTTTCTTTTCCAGAGCACACAACGATGTTTTTCCTTATGTATTAAAATCATCAGTTTTATTTGATCGGTGTATCATAGCACTACAACCTTTAATTTCGTTTACTGGCCTACACTGCCATGTATATCTTCATGACTAAAAGTTCTATATTGCTCTTCCTATATATATAGTGGCTCAACATAGGACCGTACACTCTATATGGTGCAAAGTGGCGCGACCAAGCTGAGCCTCTAAAATTAAGTCCCTAATCGGTAATTGTCGACGAAATACGGTCGGCAGTCTACCTAGGGGTATGCCCAAGGTAGTAGATTGTCGGTAGACAGATGCGCAAGTCACAAACAAGACGGTGATGCAAGACAGACACGAGGTTTTATCCAGGTTCGGCCGCCAAGAAGGCGTAATACCTACGTCCTGCGTCTGATTGGTATTACTGTATGTCAATGAAAGAGGTTTTTTCGAGGGATCCCCTGCCCGCCTTATGTAGTCCGGGGGGGGGGGGGCAGGGTTACAGATCTGGAAACTAATCCTAGTCAGCTACAATTGCCATATGTGGCCGGACAAGGATTCCTATTCTAACCGACCAGGATCCTGCTTGATCGCCAAATCCGCCTTGACTCCCTGCGCGGGACTCCAACTAGGTTGGCTGGGCCTCACGTCGTCTTTCGGATGGACCGGACCCATCGATCCGGGCCGGTCCAAGCTTAGCCGTAAGGGTATAGGGGTTAATACCCCCACAGCTAGTCCCCGAGCACCATGTATTATGCTGCGACACGCCATTTCGACCTTCTCCGACAAGTTATGCCCGAGTCCTTGACATCTTTCGACCACCGTCGTCGCCGGAGAAATAGGTTGTCCGAAGAATGTATGGTGCTCTTAAGAAAAAAGAAAAAGATTTCCGTCCTAGGAAGTGTGCCCACTTGTATTTCTGAAAAGAAATGTAAGTGCGTCTTGGAGCGTAGCATCTTTGATCATCAGAGGCATAGTGGTCGAAAAACAAACACATTCACCGCAAGGTGAAGTGTGCCCACTTAGTCCCCGAGCCTGGTAGTAGGTGAAGTAGGCACGTGGTGCCAGGGTCTAAAAAGAATTCCCAGTTAAGTTGAGAACCCAATTATCGAACAAGCAATACGAGATGCACCGGCAGGTGCATCGTACCGATGTAGTCCCCGAGCTTGCTGGAAGGCGAAGTATGAGCCTTGTAGCAAGGTCTAAATAAATATCTCTCCACTGTATGTGAGTACAAATCACATGTAGCCGAGAAGAACGATTCTCCGATCAGTGGTCGGGATAGCCCCCGAGCACATCAGTTGTCGGAACAGTCCCCGAGCATGATGGTGGTCGGAGTAGTCCCCGAGCACATTAGTGGTCTGGGCAGTCCTGAGCACAGCAGTGGTCTGGACAGTCCACGAGCAGGGCAGTGGTCTAGGCAGTCCCCGAGCACAATAGTGGTCTGGGCAGCCCCCGAGCACTTCAGTGGTCTGGACAGTCCCCGAGCACTTCAGTGGTCTGGGCAGTCCACGAGCAGGGCAGTGGTCTAGGCAGTCCCCGAGCATAGTAGTGGTCTGGGCAGTCCCCAAGCACTTCAGTGGTCTGGGCGGTCCCAGAGCATTGTAAGAGTCTGATCCATCCTTGAGCGCGAAACAGGCATCAAATACTCGAACGCCATAAATGTATTTATTCGTTGTATTTATTTATCTCTATTCTCTACCAAGTCCAGTCTGACACGCCTGGTCAAAAAAGCAAATGGGTATAGTACGTCATTCTGTCTTCTTACTCTTTTCTGGCAAACACTCGCTTGGCACCTGTATGGAGGTGCGTCAGTGTGGGCCCTCTTACACTATCAACGAAGAGGCGCGTACACTGGTAACGAAGGAGCGCATTTATTAGCGTAGAATTCGAGGTTGTGTGAATAACCGTCTGCGGCGCGTGCGCACGACTCCCAATAATCTCGGACGAATGAAACGACGGAGCTCTTTGTTTTATATAATGTAGATCTAGTAAATTACTCACACCGTTCCCCATTGTCATCCGCCACTGCAACCTTCTTCTTCCTCCTGCCGAACCCTATTCCTCCGAAAATCATCGCCAATCCCCTTGCCACCGCATCCACCCCCTTAGTAAGGACAGACTAATGGCGAAGAGAGACGCCCAGAAGAAAGGCGGGGTCATGGTGAAGGAATGGTGGAAGTCGCGGAGCAATGAGCAGACCATCGAGGACCTCGTCGCCATGGGAGTGCTCCACAACAAAGCACTCGCGGGATGGCGTGCGCCAGAAGGAGAAAGCTTCCCCGATCCACAACCAGGTGAGATTGTGGTTTTTGAAGACTTCTTCAAACGGGGTTTCGGGATTCCAGTGCACCCTTTCCTTCAGGGTCTCTGCTTGTACTACGAGATTGGGATTTGCAATCTGCATCCCAACTCGATTATCCTTATCTCCACCTTCATCCATCTCTGCGAGTCTTATGGTGGCTTCTAGCCCCATTTCGACCTCTTTTGCCACCTGTTCTGTCTTCGGAAAAAGGGAGCGGTGGCTCGAAGATAGCCGGAGGCGTCTACCTGAATCTTCGCGACGGCATGAAAGCACAATACTTGCACTGCCCCTGGAACACTTCGCTGGATGAGTGGTACAAGAAGTGGTTCTACATCCATGAAGAACCGAACACCATCACCCTGTGCAACGTGGGGCTGATTCCAGAGAAGAAGAACAGCTGGACAGAGAAGCCCGAGAGCCTAGAGCAGATCGCCGAACTGCTCGGGATGATCCCATGGGGAAAGCTAGATGGACCAAGTGTGGTCGGGAACTTCATTAGCCGAAGGATCCAGCCCTGCTAGAAGAGGGTTCATCCAGGCTTCGAGTACTAGGGGAGCGCTGATCCAACAAGGACCAGGAAGGATCCGCTCGACAAGATGGAAATCAAGGCTAGGATTGGGGAGCTCTTCAACCTGGCCGATCCCAATTACGTCAGGCTGAACGACATTGAGCACGCCTTCAAGCTGGCTCGACCTCCCCCAAAGGTAAATGATGACTCCTTTTAATTATAGAGTCATATTGTAACCATAAATTGACTATTGTCCCCGCTTTGTGCCTCAGTGTAATGGTCGGGACCAGGCAGCAGTGTCCGTGTCGCCTCCCCCTGGTGTAGATTGGCCTCAAGCTGCTGGCCCAGCCGCCCAGACCAGCACCAGGACCGACAACGTCCACTGGGCGGCACTCGAGACCATGGAGGATGCATCGACCAGAGCCGTTGGCAAGCGTCCGGCGGCCAGCAAATGACGCCAAGCCATCTTCCCCCTGTCGGACGATGAAGCAGAGGATGCGGACATCTTTTGGCTCGTCCCCCGAAAGAGGAGAAGACAGATGGGATCGTTGGAGCAAGGTGGCTCCTCTGTGCCAGCAGTGGTTGCATCACCGACCACTGCAACACAGAGGACAAACGAAGGAAACGTTGAGCATCAAACCCCAACGCCTGTACCGGAGGTGGAAAGAGACTCGGTGGAACCTGTCGAGCACGCGGAGCAGGGGTGGTCGAGGAGGCGCTCCTTCGCAACATCATTCCGCAAATCGAAGCTGTAAGTATCTATATCTTTGATGTAAGCTTGTAATTTGCATTGGATACTTTTATCCTCTGAACTTGTCTCTGATATATTAGGTCGGCGTCCACCGAGAACCCCGACCAGCTAGCCGGGTGCGGCACAACTTCGCCAGCAACAGCGGGACAAACTACCCAGCAGCCAGCCGTGGAGGAGCCTGTAGTAGGAACTCTGCCTAGACCTCAGCAGGTGGACGACCAGACACCAGTCCCCGAGCGGCCGGTCGAGAAGATAGCCGAGCAGAGTACAAGTGCTGTGAGCACGAACCCTGCTGAGGCGGATACCATGGCGCTAAGGGAGCCAGATCTAGCCGAGGAGCAGCAGCCAGAAGTGGCCCAGAGCATTCTTGCCGACGCGACGGCTCGTGGAAAAGCCCTAGTGGTTGTGGAGTCTACAGACTCTAGACCAGCGCCGCCTCCTGAACAGGAGGCTGAAGAGGAAGAAGTAGAAGAGGTCCTGGGCCATCCCCAAGATAGGCGACAACATGTATATGTGTCGCGCTATCGGAACGATGAATGGGTTATGCACGAAGAAATCCCAGAGGTCGAAGAGACCCTAAGAGTCGAACGGGCAGCCAAGCGTCTGGTGACAGAAGTCCAGGTATGTTTGGCTTGAATCCTTGACCCTGTTATGTAGTCTAACTGTCTGACTTAGCTTGTCTGTATGTAGGACCTGATGAAAACCACAAAATACCGAAAGAGGTGCTTCGACCAGATTGAAGGAATCACGACGACCAATAAAGAACTGGCGACCAAAGTGGCACACTTGCGGTGCCAACTTGAAGCCGCCGACCAGGAGAGGACAGATCGAGAAACATAGAACCAAAACCTGGTCGACCAGCTCAATAACAAAGAGCTGGAGAAAACAAGTAAAGTTTCATCTTATCATAGCAAGTGCAGGACTTGTGTTGTTGTATTCTTGGTAGTAACAGCTGTAATACAGGTTTAGAAGCTAAAGTGGCCCGCCTCCAAGGGGAAAATAGCCGTGTGACCGCAGAGTGTAGTCGCCTGAAGGAGGACAACGTGAAGCTAGCACACAGCCAGTCTCAACTCCAAGACCACACCAACAAAATGAAGGAGGAACTAAAAAGTAAGTATTCCAGATCACCTTCCTCATTCTGTTGCCCACCTTGCCTTGTTGTGTTTTCACATTTGATGTCTTGTACTGTGTTCAGTTTTGAAAGTCAATGCCAAGAAGCACCTAGAGGCCATGATCAGAGAACGTGATGACTGGAAAGCACGATGCCTCAAGGCCACCGAGGAGCGGGACACATGGAAGAACCGGTGCCAAGAAGTGGCAACTGGCATTGTACCCGTCCTCGACCTTATCGACCCGGCGCTCACAGAGGAAGAGCCAAGGACGCCCTAGCTCGGGCTGGTCGAGAGATGCAAACAAGCGTGGGGATGGTTCCAGGAGTTCATGAAGGAGGCTGGTGAGTACATGGGTGCCCATGTACTAAGCATGGTGCGTGCCCACTACCCCCTGATCGATCTCAAGCGCCTAGAGGCTGGGTACCCGAAGGAGGTAGACCCAGACAAGGCAGAGGAGCTTCGGACGGCCCAGCTGGACTTGTCGTCAAAGATAATTGGCGATATTAACCTGTGTGAAGGTGGGACAGCACCTGCATAGGGTACGCCATCGATGAGTCAGCTGGAAATGCCATCAGCTGCAAGCCAACCAACGAAGCCTACGGTCTCGACCAGCCAGGCACCGGCGGGGCCATCCCTTTCAGCTCAACTAGCACAAGAGTCCCCGAGACTCGAGTAGGGTATCGGAAGCGGCGAGCAGTAAGTGCCATGCGCCCCGACCAGCCAATGTAATAGGCTTAGAGCTGTAGAAAGAGGACATAGTTGTGTTATTGTGAACTTGAGCCTCTTCAGGCAAGCTTGTAATAACGTAACTGTATATTATTATAAGCTTGTTTGCTTTGTATAAAGCGTATTTAAGCTTGATACTTTATGTTGGTGTAACTAAGTAAGAACGTATTAACATTCTGTTTAGTTATACCATCGTGCTCGACACATCATCCCGAAAAGTTTGTGCGCCCCTAGTTTTCCATGTGGTCGGAGTGTGAGGTCCGGTGACCTATGCACACGTATACGCAGATAAGTTAAACCAAGGGGGACCTGCCAATCACCCGTAACGTAGAGAGCGGATCCCATGCACGTAT
This sequence comes from Miscanthus floridulus, assembly GCF_019320115.1. Lineage (NCBI taxonomy): Eukaryota > Viridiplantae > Streptophyta > Magnoliopsida > Poales > Poaceae > Miscanthus > Miscanthus floridulus. The sequence goes on along the minus strand of NC_089586.1, from coordinate 31,122,438 downwards.
TGGGAGGAACCAGAGACAGGGCCTACTCCAAAAACCGTAGAAGGAGTGGTGGTCGGTTTTTACTGGCTAAGTTAGAATAACCATAAGATTCGAATGACACATTAGAGTGGTCAGAGAAATCATAATTGCTTTATTGAAGTAAATCGAAAGTACAAAAGGAGTACATATCTCAGTAGTTAAGCATAGAAACATCTAAGCTTGTCGATGTGCCACGAGTTTGGTATGTCCGTGCCGTCTAGGCGAGCCAACCTATAAGATGTTGGTCGTGTGACTTCCTTGATCATGAATGGTCCCTCCCATGGGGTTGCAAGTTTGTGGACACCAGCCTGGTTTGTCTTCCACTTCAGGACTAAATCCCCGGCCATGAAGAACCGCTCTTTGACATTTTTGTTGTAGTACCTGCGCAAAACAGCAAGGTATTTGGCCGTACGTACACAAGAATAGAGCCTTTTCTCTTCTGCGCTGTTTACTTCTAGCTCCCGTACTTCATTGACCTTGCCCTCATCGAAGTTCTCTACCCTTGCTGGTCTAAAAGCTATATCTGGTGGGAGGACTGCCTCAGCGCCGTAAACCATAAAGTATGGTGAAACGCTGGTGTTACGACTGGGTTGAGTTCGGAGGCCCCAGACCACGGCTGGTAACTCCTTGAGCCATCTTTCGGGAGCTTTGTCATTTTCTCTATACATCCTCATCTTCAATGCATCCAAGATTATGCCATTTGCCCGCTCGACTTGTCCATTAGCTCTAGGGTACGCCACCGAGACGTATTTTACTACTATGCTCCTTTCATCGCAGAAGTCCCAAAAAACATTCCCAGTGAACTGAGTACCCAGATCGGTGATGATGCTATTGGGTATGCCAAAACGGTGGATGACCTGGTCGAGGAACATGACAGCCTTTTCCGAAGATGCCTGTACCAAAGGCATGTATTCTATCCACTTAGAAAATTTGTCAATCAGCACAAAAACACATGTAAATTTCCCAGGAGCTAGTTTGAAGGGCCCAATCATATCCAGTCCCCAGCATGCAAAGGGCCAAGAGGCTGGTATCGTCTAGATCTCGTGTGCTGGTACGTGGATTCTTTTGGCAAATAACTGACAACCCTCATAGTGGCGGACTAACTTCTCTGTGTTGGCTACTGCTGATGGCCAATAAAACCCTACTCAGAAAGCCTTACCGACCAGTGTTCTTGAGGCCATGTGGTTGCCGTAGGAGCCAGAGTGGATTTGGTCCAGGAGATGTTCGCCTTCTTCCTGGGTTATACACTTCATCAGGATTTCTTCCTTTGTGTTTTTGTGCCATAACTTGCCATCGACGAGTAGATACTGCTTACTGCGACGCATCCGGCGCTCGTTTTCTATCCGATCAGTATAACCGCTGCCATCTGTTAAGTACTTGATGAAAGGTACTCTCCAGTCTGGCTCATGAGTGGTCGGAGGCGGCTCGGTTGTGCTTGGCGTCGGAACCGTAGCCACCAATTGCTGGTCTAGAGCTTTGTCGACCGTGGAATCTTCCTCTTCGATGGAAGGCATGAGCAGGTCTTGGACGAATACGCCATATGGGATTTTGGCTCAAGATGATCCTAACTTTGACAGCGCGTTCGCTGCTTGGTTCTTGTCCCAGACCACGTGTATGTACTCGATGCCATAGAACCTGCCTTCCAGCTTTCTTATCGATTTGCAGTATGCGTCCATCTTTTCGCTGGTCGTGTCCCAGTCCTTATTGAGTTGGTTGATCACCAGAGCCGAGTCTCCGTAGACATAGAGACGTTTAACACCAAGTTCAACCGCAATGCGTAAACCATGCAGGCATGCTTCATACTCGGCAGCGTTATTAGATGCTGGGAAATAAATCCTGAGCACGTACCGGAGCTGCTCCTTGGATGGTGACACGAAAAGAACCCCTGCTCTCGCACCGTCAATGTTGAGAGAGCCATCGAAGTACATCGTCCAATATTCGTCGGATCCCGGAGAGGCAGGGGTGCTTAAGTCTGTACACTCAACGATGAAATCGACAAGTGCCTGAGACTTGATTGTAGTATGGCTTGCAAATTTCAAGGAGAAGGGGCATAGCTCCATTGCCCATTTGACGATGCGCCCATTCGCATCCTTATTGTGAATGATGTCCCCCAAAGGGTACTCAGTCATGACCACCACACGATATCCGTCGAAGTAATGTCTCAACTTTTGGGATGTTATCAGTATGGCATAGAGCAGTTTCTGAATCTGTGGGTACCTGGTCTTAGATTCGTTGAGTACCTTGCTGACGAAATAAATTGGCCGTTGTACCTTATAGGCATGGCTCGGCTCGTCGCGCTCGACCACCATGGTAGTGGAGACCACCCGATTGGTTGCTGCAATGTAAAGTAGGAGGGTTTCATCTTCTCTAGGAGCAGTGAGGACTAGAGGTGATGTAAGGTAATGTTTTAGCTATGTGAAGGCAGCATCTGCTTCTTCTGACCACTCAAACTTCTCGGATGCTTTGAGTAGTTTGAAAAATGGTAGCCCTTTTTCTCCTAATCTTGATATGAAACGGCTTAGGGCGGCCATGCATCCGGTAAGCTTCTAGACATCCTTCACCTTCTCGGGGGGCTTCATGTCTAAGATAGCTTTGACTTTCGCTAAATTAGGGCGTATGCCGTCGTAACTGACGATGTTGCCTAGCAATATGCCAGAAGGAACACCAAAGATGCACTTCTTTGGGTTTAACTTCCATTGGAATGTATTGAGGGCCGCAAAGGTATGTTTTAGGTTGTCAACAAGGGTATGTGCTTCCTTGGTTTTGACAACTACATCATCCACATAGGCCTCTACTAGGTCATCTTTTATCTCGTCTACGAGGCAGGCCTGAATGGCACATTGGTATGTAGCCCCGGTGTTCTTGAGCCCGAATGACATAGTCATGTAGCAGTAGGCGCCGAAAGGCGTGATGAAAGATGTCTTGATCTGATCATCCTTTTTGAGAGCGATCTGGTGATAACCAGAGTAGCAATCGAGAAAGGAAAGCAGCTCGCAACCGGCGGTTGAATCTACGACCTCGTCTATGCGAGGTAAGCCGAAGGGGTCCTTAGGGCAGTGTTTGTTGAGATCAGTATAATCAACGCACATTCTCCATTCATTATTCTTTTTGCGTATAAGAACCGGGTTGGCTAACCACTTCGAATGATACACTTCTTTAATAAATCCGACTGCCAAAAGCTGTGTGACTTCTACCCTAATTGCCTCCTTTTTGTCACGAGCGAACCATCGTAGCTTCTGCTTGATTGGTTTGACCTTGCTGTTGACATTTAAGGAGTGCTCGATCAAGTTCCGAGGTACACCGGGCATGTCAGCAGGTTTCCATGCGAACACATCCACGTTGCTCCTCAAGAACCCGACGAGCGCGTCTTCCTATTTGGGATCCAAGTTGGCCTCGACAAGGGCCGTTTTGCTAGAGTCGCCATCGACCAGCTAGATCACCTTGTGCTCCTTTGACTTGATGTTCTTGCGTGGGGTCTCGAGGTCTGGGATCTTCAGGTGGTCGGTTGAGGTCTCCTTAGCGTCAAGCACAGTCTCGACCATGCAAATAGAGAGGTCATGGGCCTCTGCTATTTTGAAGATATCGTCTTCGTAGGTATGAGCTACATATACGTTGCCCCTGAGGGTTAGAACTCCCTTCTCAGTAGGCATCTTGAGCACCAGATACCTGTAATGAGGTATGGCCATGAACTTGGTGAGCGACGGTCGACCAAGAATAGCATGGTAGGTGTCGTCGAAGTCAGCGACCACGAAGTTGACGTAGTCAGTGCGGAAGTGGTTTGGAGTCCCAAATTGCACAGGTAGCGTGATCTGCCCGAGAGGTGTAGAGCTCTGTCTGGGGAGAACGCCCCAGAACTGTGCTTCGTACGGCTTCACGTCCGCCTGGGCTATTTTTAGGGCGGGCAGACTGTTCTTGAACAGTATATCAATGGAGTTGCCGCCGTCGATAAGTACCCTGTCGAACTGAACCTTGTTGATACAAGGGTCGAGGACCAGGGGAAAATGCCCTGGCTCAGGTATGGTGGCCCATTGGTCCTTCCTGCTGAAGTAGATTTCATGGTGAGACCACGGTGGGAGCCGCGGATCGGTGAGAAGGTTGTCGGTGTTTGCCACGTTCAAGCAAGCGTGGGCGAGCAGCTTGCGTTCTCGTTTGGTCTCAATGGACACCTTGCCGCCGATGATGGTGTGCACGCGATCGGTTGGCTTGACGTATTTGTGACGAGGGTCTGCATCGTCGTCGTCATTATCTTCGTTGCGCTGTTCCCCTGCGTCGTTAGGCTTGTCGGACATATCCGAAGCCTGTTGATGTGTGTAGATAGTCTTGAGGACGCGGCAATTCTCCATGGTATGGTTCGACTTAGGATGGAGCTGGCAGGGCCCCTTCAATGCTTTGGCGTAGTCGTCTTCATAGTTACGACGTCCGCCCCCCTTTTTAACGGTATTGACCTCGCCGTCGTCTTCCCGAGCACGCTTGCTCCTGTAATCGCCACGGTGGTTGCGCTGCTGATTACGTTAGTCACGGTGGTCGCAGGAGTCATTGCGTCGGTTGCGGCGGTCAAAATTGTTGTTCTGACCACGACTACCGCGGTAATCGTCGTGGCATGGAGGGTGGTCGGAGCGTGGAACCCTTGCTGCTTCTTCAACAATTATCTTTTTAGCATTGTCGACGTCCGCATATTTCTTAGCGATGGCCAAGAGCACTGTGACTGATTCGGGTCTCTTCCGGAGGAGCTTGTCTCTTAGGGCATCGTGGAAGCGGAGACCAGTGACGAAAGCCTCGATTGCCTCATTGTCGGAGATTGATGGGACCTTGATGCGCATCTCCGAGAAACGCCGAACGTACTCGCGCAGTGGTTTGTCTTTCCGATCTCGGATCCGTTGCAGATCGTACTTGTTGCCGGGTTGTTCACAAGTGGCGATGAAATTGTCGATGAAGGCCTACTTGAGCTCCTGCCAAGAATCAAAATAGTTCATCGGCAAGCTAACTAGCCATTGGTGACCTGCATGACCAACAGCGACTAGGAAGTAGTTAGACATGACGTGCTCGTCAGCCATGGCTGATCGGCACGCAGTTTCGTAGAGCATGACCTATAATTTAGGGTTTTCCTTGGCGTCATATTTCTGAAGTTTCTCGAGCTTGAAATTCTTGGGCCATATGACTTGGTGAAGGTGCGGAGTAAACTACTTCAGACCCGGCGGTTCGTGGGTAGTGTCATACTCCATACGGCGGTGGCTTTCGTAGGATGCTCGATCGTCGGCTCTCTGGTTGATGCGAGCGCGCAGATCCCGTCCACCAAGGTAATGACGGAGATTGTTATTGCCATCACGGTGATCCCGATTGCCATCTGGATTAGCTCTGCGACCGTGGTTATCGCGGAGATTGTCGCGGTTGTCCGGGCGGTCATTGTCCCGACGACGGTTGTCATTCTGGCCACCATCATGGCCATCGTTGTTGCGCGAGCCATGTTGGTTGAGTGGCTGTGAACGACTTGGGTGCTGGCAGCTGTGGCTTGACTCAACTGACATGGATGGAGCCCGAGCTTGGTTTGCAATCTCCGTGGTCTGGGCCATAGCAGCCGTCAGATAGGCTTGTATTTTGTCGCGAACTGCTTGGGTTTCTGGGGTGTTCGGTAGCCGTTGCATTGTCGCCATGGCGACGGCTACGTTAGCACTTGGAGTCCTGAAGACTTGTTTGTCTCCCACCCTGTCGAAAGCGTCATTGAGGTCATGTGGCTGGACCCTTATGCGCCGTGCCTCCTGGTCTGCTTCGGCTTCAATTTGCCGGCGATTAAACTGGTCAATGTTGCGTGCTTCGCGTGCAGTCCTTTCTTGTTCTGTTTCGCCAACTACCGGTGGTTCGTCATTGCTGACTACGTTGATCAAACCCCCTCGCCTTGGTGGGAAAGACGGGAATTGCAGGAATCCCGGGGCGTGATCCGGGATATTCAGATCGTACTCGACGCCTTCATTCTCGTGATGCTGGAGCTTGGTGTGGACGGAGGCATCAGATGCGATGCCAGACGAGAAGCTGGAGTCACCCTCTTGGATCGTGTGGACAGATCCTTCACGATGATCTTCAATCCGGACCATGTTGACGAAGTTGCGTGGCTTCTGCCGAGGTCGGCGCATAGAACACAGATACGGACGTCGTTGTAGGTTGTACACGTAGCTGGAAGCAGCGTTTTGCAGGCCGTAGGGTTGGACCTAGTGGTTCTCCGTCAAGGCTTCGTACTCGGAGAGTCGGAGATCTATTGCGAAGGTCGGCTGGCGACGAGCGGAGCGCCCCTCAGGAGTAGATATGACCACGAGATCTGTTCCAAGTCGCGTAGGACGACTGGTCCGAGCTGGTCGGATAGATCTGTTGTGGGGAGCGGTTACCTGCTCATTAGGTTGACTTTGAATCATACTTACCAGAGCTAGGGTTTCAGCGAGTTTGGTGCCGACCCGATCGATGGAGTCGAGCAGGTCGGTGTTGTCGATCTGCTTACCTTTGTAGCGGGGAAGCGGACGATGGGTCGTCGGCGTGGCTGAAGGTGACGTAGGCGTGGTCGGAGCCAGATGTACCGTGGTCGGAGTCAGATCCATCGTGGTCGGAGCCGTAGCCGTAGTGGTCGGAGCCGTATCCGTAGTGGTCGGAGCCGTAGCCGACGCAAGTGAAGTAGTGGTCGGCGCAGAATGAATCCACGCCTCCCCCGTGGTCATGGCGATGGCGTCGTTGGAGCCGGTGGTCCAGGTGATCCGGCCGACGGTGAACGTGAGGCCGTTGGGAGTAGCCATGGAGCCGGAGGTGATGACCGTCTTGTTTGTTTGGAGAGCAATACGCACACCCCCTACCTGGCGCGCCACTGTCGACGAAATACGGTCGGCAGTCTACCTAGGGGTATGCCCAAGGTAGTAGATTGTCGGCAGACAGATGCGCAAGTCACAAACAAGACGGTGACGCAAGACAGACATGAGGTTTTATCCAGGTTCGGCCGCCAAGAAGGCGTAATACCTACGTCCTGCGTCTGATTGGTATTGCTGTATGTCAATGAGAGAGGTTTTTTAGAGGGATCCCCTACCCGCCTTATATAGTCCGGGGGGCAGGGTTACAGATCTGGAAACTAATACTAGTCAGCTACAATTGCCATATGTGGCCGGACAAGGATTCCTATTCTAACCGACCAGGATCCTGCTTGATCGCCAAATCCGCCTTGACTCCCTGCGCGGGACTCCAACTAGGTTGGCTGGGCCGCACGTCGTCTTTCGGATGGACCGGACCCATCGATCCAGGCCGGTCCAAGCTTAGCCGTAAGGGTATAGGGGTTAATACCCCCACAGTAATTAGTCACTAAGCCCAATTAACCTAAGTTTTGGTTGTTTTTGTTTATTTGTTGACTAGCCCACAAGAATTACTGTGCAAGCATTCAATTACCTATGTGTTTCCATTGCAACGTTCCGACTCTTGAGTCTACCATGACTACTCGTCTTCCATGTGACAATTCAGTGTACCTGGTTTTGGCATCGACCTTCTGTTAGCCTATACTATAGGTGACACCACGACTATTGATGTGACGAGATGACGGTTGCCGACGAGTTCCTTTAGGCTAACGAACAGTCAACCAATAAGTCATTCTCGCTACTTGTTAACTTTTACTCTTTATGTATCGACATGCCTTCTCAATTATCATTCCCATCTAACTTCTCAATTAGAGTAACAGTGTGTGTTCTCGCCTAGTGGTTCAGAGAATGCTTAAAAGGATTAAATACCTATTGTAGTTCTTATTATTAAAAATTATATGTCATTATATAAGGGAACTTAATTTAGTTATTTTACTTGTTAAGATATAGGGGGGGGGGGGGGGGGGTACCATTTTACGTTTCACTTCATGCCACCAAAAATACCAAATCTAAGATATAGGGCTGGCTCAACAATACCGGGTCTGTCACCACCACTCTTCACATCGCTAGTTGGGCTAGGGGAGGGAGACAATAAGGGTAAGCATTAGAGCTATAAAGAGTGGAAAATATATAACCATTAATTATTGCTATAGGGATTTTACAAATAGGGGAGGGGGCAAATGCCCCATGGCATGCTGTCTCTGTTTGCTACAAGCACCCCATTTCCACTACTTTTCTTGCCATTGACCAACACTACTGATCTTGTCATTGACCAAGTGGCTAGTCCAGTACATATAGAACGATTGGTTGTTGGTTGCTGTGTGGAGTAGTCGTGGAGTTGTCACAGGAATTTTATGGTGTTTGTTGGAGTGGGCAAGTGTTGTCGTAGAGTTTTTTGGCGGCATGGGTGCATGATGCCTGTTGTTTTTTATAGGACCGACTGCCTAGTTTTAGTTGTTGTGGTGTGTTCTTTTTTCTTTTCACTATAGGTAGCTTCCTAGGGCTAATTGCTTGTACTAATTTCTGTTATATAAGTAAAAATGGACACTGTTAGTGCCGATGTGTTAAAAAAATATTGCCATTGACCATTGTTCGGCTAGCCTATTGCCTCGAGTAAAACGTTAACTCTCAAAAAGTGACTAAGGCCTTGTTTAAATCCAGGGTTAAAGTTTTGGAGTGCCACGTAGGGGTGTCGCATGAGGTGTTCGGATACTAATAAAAAATAAATTACGGAATCCATCAGTAATTCGCTGAGACGAATTTATAAGCATAATTAATCCGTCATTAGCACATGTGTTGTTGTAGCACCACATTGTCAAATCATGGACTAATTAGGCTTAAAAGATTCGTCTCGCAAATAGTCGCAGACTGTGCAACTAGTTATTTTTTTAGTATATATTATAATACTCTGTGCATATATCCGAACATTCGATGGATATGATATAAACTCTAGGGAGAACAAAACCGGGCGTAACTCATTCAAGAATGGGGATGCTGTCAATGTATTTTCAGAACCAAAGAATATCGTCTGAAAAGTATTCCGTCTTGTCAAAGTGTCAATAAAAAAAATTATTGACCTATAAGGTTGGATCATGCCTAGAAATAGATATGGAAAAGGGTTCAAAACAAACTATCACCCCTATCTCGTGCCTAAAAATTGAGAGCAAACCGTGCAGGCAGGCGCAGCCGACCCGGGCCCGTGAAAACCATCAAAGCCAGGCGCGTGCACCTCAGGCGCCAGCCAGGCCCCCGTTCGCGATTTTGTCCACGTCCCTCCACCTCGCCGCGGGCTCTGTTTGAAAGCCCCAGAGAATGATTGGATGAACCGTCGGCGTCAGCTCGAAAAAGCAGATCACATCAGATTAGCCGTAATTACCTTGGAGTTTGGACCCAATCGCGGGACCGCAGGCAGCCGCGGCCCTCTCGCCCGCACGGCAGCAGCGCGCGCCTTTATTGCCCCCTCGCGCGGGCGGCAGAGGCCAGCTCCCGCGCACACGCACCGCGCCGCGCCGTCCCAAGAAATCAAAGCGGACCAGCGCAGCGAGTCATTCAGCCGTCAAGGAGAAGGACAGCGGAAGCCGAGAGGCGAGAGCACGCCGCCCGCCCCGCCCACCTAGAAAAGAGAGGAGAGGAGACGAGACCCCCCACCACCTACCGCGAAGGCAGGCTTGACCGCGGAAACGCCATCCATGTCTCCCTCCTCCTCCTCCTCGTCGTCGATGGGAGGCTCCCTCGCGCTCGCCGCCTGCCACGGCCGTCGCGTTCTCCGGCTCCCTCGTCATCTTCTCGCTCTGCCGCGCGCACCTCTCCCACGGCGCCGAGCCCGAGCCGGAGCCGGAGCTGGAGGAGGGCGCCCCGGAACACGCCCTGCGCCCCTGCCTCGCGTCGTCAGGTACGTACGAGACCCGTCGCTCTTCTTCTGCTGCTGGTCCTCCTCAGCAGCGCTTGTTTGTTTTTTTGCTTGCGGCGGACGGGATTCTCACAGCTCTGCTCCTTGCTCGCTGCTGCATGCGCAGAGAGGCGGACGCGCGGGGGGAAGGCGAAGGCGAGGAGACGCAGGGGCGAGAGGCGGGTGCGGTTCGCGGCCGACGTCGTCGACAATGAGGGCGCACCGCCCGCCCGCCGCCACCCGCCCGCTGCCGCCGCCGCCACGTTGTCGACGTCGTCGTCGGCGGGCCACCTGCAGGGACGCGGCGGGGTCAGAGGACCGCATGATGCCGGCCAACCGGGAGGCGCTCTACCGCGGCATGCTCCGCGACCGCTCCGCCCACCGGTTCACCTGCTCCTACTGACCTCCCGACCGCGGCCGCGGCCGGCCTCCGTGCGCCGTTTCGTCTGCCACCGGCCGGAGAGCTCGATTGGTTGCTTGCTTCTCGTTTCGTTCGTTCGCCGTAAGCGTTCTTCGGTAGGCAGGCTGTTGACTTTGGAGGTTCATCCTCTTGCAGACGGAGGATTTGTTAATAGAATTTTAGTTTTTTTCCTTTTTTATATTTGCGTTTGTAGATTAATTAATGTTTTTTTTCGTTTGAGCGAGGAAGGAAGCTCTGTAAATATGCTGTCATTTACCGAAGAGGAAAAGGAGAAATAATCAAAGTCGCTGCTTCCGCACGACGTGTAAACGACGGCTGATGCTGATGTTTATGTGCTGTCTGCAGAAAAATATTATTATTTTATTTATCTGTTATAAGAAAAAATATTATTATTTTACTGAAACGATACGAACTGACGTTCAAGCAGACCGGAAATTTCTACGAATCGGTCGAAAAAAGAAAAGGTTAAAAGAGGCGGTAAATTCGTGGCTAGAGGAAAAAGAGGGTGCCGTCTGAAGGGGCTAACCGGTTAATGGCTTCGCGGCCGCGTGATCGGAGTTCGTCACCGCGGGACGGTACGGGAACGCGGACGACGATTCGTTTTCCGGATTGGGCTGGAGAGTGGAGACGGATGGACGACGACCACCACCGGAAGAGCCTTCACATCGGTCGCCGACGAGCTGCTGGGTAGGCGGGCCCACCCACGCCTCCCAGGATATGGTAGGTACCTTCTTCGGTTACCGTTACCATGCCGGCCTAGCCTATGAAGCTTTTTTATTTATGGAAATTACCTTATTATACGCTACCAGGTAAATTATAATATCTTGCTCTCTAGTACCAATTAACCATGGGCTACGAAACTCGCCTACGCGAAACTGATACATGTTTGTATAAGGAAGAGAAGAAAGAGTTTACAAGAGTTTAGCATCATGTGTAACATACAAGAAAGAGCTTACGGCCAAAGTGGCCAAGGACAAAAGAAAAAAAAAAAGACAAGGCCCTACGCAATAAATTAATAAACTAATCCGTCTACACAAAATGAGCACATAGTTTATCGAGGAGGCAAAGAAGTTACAAAAGTTTATATATATCGTAAAGAGATACAAAGGAGCTTACAACCAACGTGACCAAGGAGGAAAAAAAAGACAAGACCCTACGCACAAAAAAAAAACACTCGCCTACACAAAACAAGATGCTAAAGGCTAGGATGATTTGTCGTCTAAAAGGGGCACCCGAGGGAATTTTTGTGACTGTTCTGCCATATTTTCCAGCTCTACTTCAACATTGTTTGGCAAATAAGCTAATGCCATAAACTGTATTCTAGAAAAAAGGGAGAGTTGGGTGCCCTTAAACCCGGCTTGATCCGCTTATTTTTTTTATCCAGAACAGTGTTTTTCTCTTACAAATTCATCCAGCATTTCTCCAAACCATCCAGATTCCTCCAGAATTCAGACAAACGAACAGGCCCTCTACATTTTTATGGAAGCCCTTAAGGGTATTCTAAAACATGATACCACTGTTACACATATGATGGTTGGTTTCTTTATCCCCCCATACAATAGCGACACCGTCCGACAGCGAGGCAAGAGATCATATAGCGCTCGTCGGTGTGCTGCAGGGGTGGGGATCTCACAACAGTGCTTGGACGGGCTTGTCCATCGCCATCGACAAGCCACCACACGCCACCCCCTTGGGCGGTGCTTGTTGCTTTTTCTTGTTGTCAGTTTCTCCCAACATTGTCGTCGGTGTGCTTGGTTAGTTTGATGAGTCTTTGGATAGATGCCATTGCTAAAGATCATATCAAAACTCATGTCATATCTCAAATGAAGAATTGAGCATATTTAATAAGACAAAAAGAGACAAAGTGAAATGAATACAGTTTGGTCTCAGCACTGGCTTATTTTGCATGAATAGGAAGAAATTGGTAGTTGATTGGTATTGACCAAGATTGGAGAATGAATAAAAATTGAATAAGTGAAAAATAATAAGCATATGCGAAGAATGTATAGAAAGAGACATGGTGTGATGCATATCAGTTGATCTTACACATGAAGCTTGTACATGCTGTGTATTGTCAAAATTAGGATTTAATGATTGATGAAGAAGGTAAACATTATTGAAGAACAAATAATGAGACATGAGTGACTGCATATGGATTGATTTTACATGAAGGTCCTGGCATATCAAATTAAGAATGATGAGATAAAATTTCATATTCATCAAAGGGCAAGTACTGGTTACTTGATCACATTGATGGTGCTCATATTCAAGGAGAAAGTTGATCAAGTCACAGTGTTTCAAGAAAGAAAAACATTGAAACTTGATTGATCTCAAGATTTATATTAACTAGCAAAAATGCTCGTGCGTTGCTACGGGAAGTATAGTTTATAGTCCAGTCACTTGGACGACTGAAGTTCAGAAGATTTGTTCAACAATTGCGTCATACGTTCTCATTCATCTTGGAATCAAACTCTATAACATGTTCTGACACGCTCTACTTGAATTCATATAGTAAAGGATGCTTGAAGGTTTATCCAATGATCAGGTCATGTGTCGGTGTTTCGAATAACCGGCTAGTAAATTTCTTGTTTGTGCGTCTAACCTGGATGGCTATGCTCGGAGGACACAAGGATTTATACTGGTTGAGGAAGAACGCCCCTACGTCCAGTCAGCTGCTGCTCGTGTTACCAGCACTTGGTTTATAGTAGGGGTTATAATCAGGCGAGAGAGAGAGAAGGTCTCAAGTCTCTAGTGGAAAGAGTGAGTCTGGTTGAGCTCTCTGTCTATTGCCGAGCGCCCAAGCCTTCCGCCACTCAGACGTGTTAGATGTGTCTTTGAATTCCCCCTCCGTGGGGTGTCTTGCTTCCCCTTTTATAGATAAAGGGGAAGATGCAGGTTACATTGGAGAGAGAAAGAGAGAGAAGAGGAGAGGAAGGCTTCCGGGATTGCAACATCTTTCATCTCCTCTACGCGGGTCCTGCCGGCCCTATAGATGACGACAGGGCCGGCTCCACGTCGTGGCCCTGTTCGTCACTGACGCCATACGCGAGCGTCGTCAGCCGGTGGTGGCGCTCCATCCTGTTCGAGCGAATGATATGGCTCGTTGATGTCTCCACCTGAGGCCTTACGAGGAGTATGTAGTACAGCGCCGTCACGCCCAATGCTATTGGCGACGTGCGTCCTTAGACGTGGCCTGTCGTGGCCGTAGGTTATGTTAAGACGCGCCTGCTCCCCTTCTTGCATCAGAAGTTTGACCCTAGACTTGTACTTTCAGACCCGTAGTGGTTGGGGGTGGTACGGACCTCTGTCGGGCAAGGGGGAGCCCATGCCCTTGGGGTCGGGCGAGGCGGAGTCCACGCCCTCAGGGTCGGACGAGGGGTCAGACATGATGGGGCTCTCGGTCGAGGGGTTAGACGTGATGGGGCTCTCGCATGAGGGGTCGGGCGAGACGGAGCCCACGCCCTTGGGGTCGGTTGACCCGGATCCTGTATCCTTGAGGTCGGGTGAGATGGAGCCCGTGCCCTCGGGGCCGAGCGAGACCAAGATATGCTCTTGACCATTTGAGGGAGTCAACGTTTGCGACCATTAGCTTCCTTCTTCCGGGTATCGCTGATACTGATACCCGACAGTAGCCCCTAAGCCTGCGGAGGAGTAGGATATCCTTCGAAGGCTTTTTTGGACGGAAGGATTCTATGGATCTTGATCTCCCTTTGTGGGCCATGGGATGTCTTGGTATGGTCAAGATTCCTTGTGTTCGGACTTCTCGGGGGCATGTAGCTACGCTATTCGGGGGATAAGAGAATATCTCTCTTGATTATGATTCCTCTCTTGGACCCAACCTATCTGCCATTGTTTTGCGATCGCGTATTCGGTCTCCTTGCCAGTCCAACTCTCGAGCCCCCACACACGGTAAGGGTCCGGTCGAGGGGTCAGCTTGTCTTAAGGTTGTCCTCCCTCAAGTGTTTTTTCGATAAAACAAAGGGGCTGAGCCGTGCCGTGTTTTCCTCGATGGACGAACTATGGGGCTCGGTGAGCTGTTAATGGGCAAGTTTGAGTGGGGCCCTGTCTTCCCGTTCACGGGGGTCCAGCATAGGTCAGCTGATGACTAACTCTAGATTCCTAACATCCAGTCCATATAGTTCTCAGATCCGTTCAACCGGTCCCGAGGGCTCGTTGCCTTTGCTCGAGGAAAAACCATGGACCGTGCTCTGTCAAGACTCGAACATGGTCCGAGATGCTCGTGATGCTCATGCGCTCGAGTACTGGCCGCTAGCAGGCCCATCCCGTTCCACCCCTCACTCTAGAGGTGCCTCGAAGCGGTTGTCAACCCATCGGTGGGCCAACCTTCGAACTCCTGGTCCTTATGGGCCATGGGAGCGTTTTTAGCTCCATATCCCTACTTTCTTGTGGTGGTTTTAGCCCATCGAGGTGGCAAACCGCTGTTCAGTGCGCCCTTCGAGGAGCGGCCGGGGGTGGCATATACACGATTCTTGGAGAGGCGAAGTGACGGGGCGTGCTAGGCATGTCGATCTAGGCGAATAGTTTGCCTCCCGTCTCACCCCGCCTTATAAATAGCGGGCTCCTCCTTCATGTTTTGGTGTGCCAAACTACAATCTTGCCTTCCCCGCCTTTCCGCTGCCATCGTTCAGATCTGCTGCCTCTGCTAGTCCACCACCAGCGCCCTAGATCCGTAGCTTTCTCTTCTTCGCCATCGCCAAAAAGTCCTCACTCCTCCGTCTTCACTTTCCATGGAGTCATGGTACCGCTCCGACGTCACCCATGCACACATGGAAGGTCTTGTCAAGCGTGGTCTTCTTTGTGGGAGGACTAACGTGATGGAGTGGCTGGTTCTCGACCACGAGGAGGTGCTAATGCCGCCCGACGGTTACATCATCTCCTTCGCACCACTACCAGGTCAAGCTACAACACCTCAATCCCAATGAGATCCTTCCTATTGTGGCCTTTATCGCGATGTGCGAGGGGTACCTAGGGATCGAGCCACACTTTGAGTTGTGGAGGTACTTCTTCATTGTCTCCCTACATAGGAAGGACAGAGGCGGGGAGATCCCGGTGCCGATGGGATGTGTGGGCATCCACCGTCGGGGGCAGCGGGCGGCCGAGTACATGCCCTGCTAGCTGTCCAGATCCAACAAGGGATGGCACGCACAGTGGTTCTACTTGAAGAGCGTCCCCGCCGCCCCCATGCTGGACTCCACCAGGCACTTGATTGAAGAGGTGCCAC
Source organism: Miscanthus floridulus (assembly GCF_019320115.1). NCBI lineage: Eukaryota > Viridiplantae > Streptophyta > Magnoliopsida > Poales > Poaceae > Miscanthus > Miscanthus floridulus. Next base: position 31,106,989 of record NC_089586.1, on the reverse strand, counting down.
TGACGTGGCTGTGGGAGCCACCCATCAGGGAGAAGAAAAAGATGCACGACATCCTCAAGGTCATCATGTTGCTGAGGAGCCGTGGCCTTCGTGGGGCCAACATCATTGGAGCATATCATGTGAGGAGGGTGGCGCCGCTGATGGCGTGTGCCCTCCCATTGTTCGAGATGCTGCCCATCATGGAACTCATCGAGACGGTGCTCATTCAGGGGCCGCTTTGTAATAGCAAGATTTGCAGCGCGTCAAGGAAGCGATGGACGAGTCTGACGCCATGTTCTCGATCCTGGGACATCCCGTGATGCAGCTGGAGCCAAGCTTCATCGAGTAGCCAACGGATTTGGGCTTTTGGGCCTCTATCGTGTCGCTGCCGGAGCATGTGGCCATGAGGGTGGTGAACCGTGCTGCAAATGAGTGGAGGAAGAAGGAGAAGGATGACAAGGAGAAGAAATGGTAGGCGAAGCAGCGAGCGAAGCTACAGCGGAGGAAGCGACACCAAGGCTCGTCGGAGGAGGAAGATGAGGAGGAAGAGGAAGAGGAGGGGGGGCGATGGCTCTAGGTCGCCCATCCATAGGATGATCTGGCTAGCAAGGATGAGGACCCACCTTTACCATAGGTGGGGCCCTTCCTATTACATCTCCTAGAGCAAGAGGGGGAGGACTCACCCCTAGAGACAGTGGGAGCAAGTTGCCCTACTCGATCCAAGCCTTCTACGGCGCCCCCAAAGCTAAGGGGAACCAGTGGCTCCACCTCATCCGAGCCTCCCGAGCAAAGGAAGGGCTCGAAATGGCATCACGATGAGGAGTCATTGTCGGGGTCAGGTGGGCTGACCCCCGAAACATCAGCGCCCAACGACATCAAGGTAAGCTAAGTATTTTTTTTGTTCTTTTGTTTTTTGATGAATTTTTTGCCACGAACTAACTCCCATGCCTTCTGCAGCGTTGGGGGCGTGGGACCCTCCTAAAGCTGGCACCGAAGAAGACTCTCGCCCTTCGACGGGTGCGTTGGGACCCATCTAGCACCGTGCTGGAGGATGACAGGAGCGTCACTGGGGCGACCACAGGGTCGACCAAGGAGGCATGGCCATCGGTCGTGTCTATGAGAGGGCAGGCAGCGAAAAGCACGTCTGGGGTGCCCGTGGTAGGTGTGAGGTGCTCGGGCGCAGCCACGACGCCGCAGGCGGAGATAGCGCAGCTGAAAGGTCCTAACAGCTAGAGGGGGGTGAATAGCCTATTAAAAATTTCTACAACAACACTTAACAAACCGGTTAGATAATTATGAGGCGAAGCGAGTGTCGTGCTAGCCTACTAAAAATGCAAGCCACCTATCACAATTCTAGTTTATGTAGTTACTATCCTCACAATAACTATGTCACTACACTAAGTTAGTGTGCTCTCAAAGGCTAACTAAAGAGCCACACTAACCAAACTAACAAGCTCTCAGAACTAGCTACACTAAAGAGCTTGACAATTAGTTTGCGGTAATGTAGAGATAGAGAGCAAGATAGTTATACCGTTGTGTCGAGGAATGAACCAATCAATCACAAGAATGAATAACAATGATGACCAATCACCTCAGAATCAAATGATGACACAATGATTTTTTACCAAGGTTCACCTGCTTGCCGGCAAGCTAGTCCTCGTTGTGGCGATTCACTCACTTGGAGGTTCACGCGCTAATTGGCATCACACGCCAAACCCTCAATAGGGTGCCGCACAACCAACACAAGATGAGGATCACACAAGCCATGAGCAATCCACTAGAGTACCTTTTGGCTCTCCACTAGGGAAAGGTCAAGAACCCCTCACAATCACCATGATCGGAGCCGGAGACAATGACCAACCTCTGCTCGACGATCCTCGATGCTTCAAGCCATCTAGGTGGCAACAACCACCAAGAGTAACAAGCGAATCCCACAACGAAACATGAACTCTAAGTGCCTCTAGATGCAAACACTCAAGCAATGCACTTTGATTCTCTCCCAATCTCACAAAGATGCTGAATCAATGATAGAGATGAGTGGGAGGGCATTGGCTAAGCTCACAAGGTTGCTATATCAATGCAAATGGCCAAGAGGGTGAGCTTGAGCCGGCCATGGGGCTTAAATAGAGAGCCCCCATGAATAGAGCTATTGTACCCCTTCACTAGGCACAACACGGGGCGACCGGACACGCCGGTCAGATTGACTGGACGCTAGACCTCAGCGTCTGGTCACGTGATGTACGCCATGGGGCCCCCTGCTTCAAACGTTGTTCGCCCGATCTCAACGGTCAAGTGATGACCGGACGCGCTGCTCAAAGTGACCAGGCATTGGACCTCAGCGTCTGATCATTTCTAGTTAGGTCATGACTGTGACCAGATGTGTCAGTTCGATCATGACCAGACGCTAGACCTCATTGTCCGGTCAGTTCTAGTAAGCTTCTAGAAGCAAGAAATTGCGATCGGACATGTCCGGTCATGCTCGACCGGACTCACCTAGCGTCCGGTTACTCTACGTCATCATACGTCTGGCTGACCGGACTCAGGCCCTGAGTGTCCGGTCAGTTTTCACGCCAGCGTCCGGTCATGAGACTAAAACTACGCGCCCTTAGCTGTCACTGACCAGACGCATCAATCCTTCAGAGACTAGCCTCCAGTCACTTACAGTGTCCACGTTCACCTGAGTTTAGGGCACCGGTGGCATCGTTGGACTGTCCGCACTCCATCAGTGAAGTTTCTAACCCTTGCTCAAATATGCCAACCACCAAGTGTATCACCTTGTGCACATGTGTTAGCATATTTTCACAACCATTTTCAAGGGTGTTAGCACCCCACTAGATCCTAAATGCATATGCAATGAGTTAGAGCATCTAGTGGCACTATGATAACCATATTTCGATATGAGTTTCACCCCTCTTAATAGTATGGCTATCGAACCTAAATGTGATCACACTCTCTAAGTGTCTCGATCACAAAAACAAAATGGCTCCTACCATTTATACCTTTGCCTTGAGCCTTTTGTTTTTCTCTTTCTTCTTTTCAAGTCTAAGCACTTGATCATCACCATGGCATCACCATCATCATGTTATGATCTTCATTTGCTTCACCACTTGGAACATGCTACCTATCTTATGATCACTTGATAAACTAGGTTAGCACTTAGGGTTTCATCAATTCACCAAAACCAAACTAGAGCTTTTAGCGGCCAGAGCCGTCATCCACGCTAGTGGGCGCGTTGGTGACGGGGCAACCAGGAAGACAGCGGCACCTGTGGTAGGCCAGATAGAGGAGGCCATGCCTGGTGCATCATTGGTAGGCGTGATGGCGAGACAGGCTTCCTCATCCACGTGGCCCGCTCCCTCTACTACTAGGGGCCCGCTCTAGAGGAGCTATGGTCGCAAGGGTGGTCGGCGCTGCCTAGGGTCAACGTAGAGGCATCTTGGCCTCTGGTCTAGGTCAGCGACGACCCTCACACCTAGGGAGGACCCCAGATCAGGTGGGCCGACCGTCGGGACCTAGGGGCGACACTCTTCACCCTTGATGATGTAACATAGTAGACAGAGTGGGGGAGCGTCCACACGGAGGAAGGGGTCATGGTCCACGCCTTGACCACCGTGCTGAGTTTGTTGCAAGATGTCATCGCTTGGGTTGGCCAGGTATAGTGCATCAACATTTCCAACCTTTGTCTTCCCTTTTCTTGCCTTTTAACTCATACCCCTTTCATAGGTTCTCATGGACCATAGCCAGGAGAAGTCTATGTTCCTTCACCGTGAGAAGGGCGTTTAGGATTGCCTCATGATGGAGGAACAACTGCGAGCCACGAGGGAGGGTCTACGTGAGGAACTGGCTGCCCAGCATACAACCGCTCGTCCAGAAGTGGCCAAACTTGCACCCATTCGCTAGTAGTTGGCCGATCTCTGGATCAAGTACATGGAGGCTCGTGATGATGCCTGTGAAGCTAGGGAGAAGCTCCTAGACCTGATCAAGAGGATGCACATAGATGCCACGAAGATCGAGCAGCTACGGAAGGAGTGTGATGATGCCCAACAGTCGATCGACCTCCTAGAGGGTGAGCTCTAGGGGAGAAGGATCTAAAGGTCATGGAAGAGGCGGTGGCCGCCAGACTTGTTGTGGAGGTTAGCCAATGAGAGGAGCAGTCCTAGAACTTGGAGGCTGAGGTGGCTCGGCGGCGTGACAAGGAGCGCAAGGTCCAGGTGGACGTGGATGGTAAGTCCCTGGTCTTCCTTTGCTGTCTTTTTCTCTAGGATCCATGGTGAGCTTTTCAACATGGCTGGTACGTGTTTTAGGTAGGTCTTGATCACAGGCTCGGGGTGGAGGTGACGAAGAGTCACAGCCTAAAGAAGGAGCTTGGCTAGGTGAAGGCCTCCCTCCTAAAGAATAGCGATGAGCACGATGCCCTACGTGTTGCTGTCTAGCTAGTCTGCGATGACCTCGAGCTGGCCTCGGTGCTGGAGACAAGCTCACTCACAGTTCATGCTGTCGGAATCACGGATCGAGTGCACAAGATGGCGAGGGACACACTCTGCTTTAGCATTCATCGGTCATTCATGATCGCTCGTTCTCACTATGAGAACATCTATCTAGAGACAATGAGCTAGGGCTTCATGCTCGGTTACTCTAACGCCTGGCTAGAGGACATCGAGGGTGGTGACCCCTCTAGTGTAGAACTTATTTGCTAAGATGGAGGATGAGATCATCCTCCTGAAAAATTAGTTAGTTAGGCCAAATAGTGATCTTGTAATAAATGGATAGATTTTAATTTCTGCTATGGTTGAACAATCTTTTGGTTCTTTGTCCTTTTTTATAAAAAAGGTTAATATGTTCTGACCCTTTTCCGTGGTTAAGGCTATAAAGCTTGGGATGCGGGTGAAACAACTCTGATCATGCTGGTGAGCAAAAACACTGTAGCCGCTGGGCATAGGTTTCTTATAGTCCAACCAGTTTTACTCAGGGTTTGTTTCCTCATCCCTTACTTTGAGATCTTAAAGTAACGGAGGGTCGGGCGTAGAGAATGTCTCTGAGTAGATATACTATTATCAGCCCCCGAGTGATGCCCGTCCCCTTGCCATTGCCGGGGTCGGGTGTCACTAAAGATAGAGGGAACGATAGCAAAACCGATAAGAGAAAACATTTTCGTATTTCAAAAATACCATTCTTAAGCATATGCATAGGCTAGGGGTAAAAGTGATGTAGCTACTCGATGTGCCATGCATTGGCGTAGACCTTGTCATCGATGGTCTTGAGCTTGTAGGTGTCTGGTCGGAGCACCTCTGTGATGGCGTATGGTCCCTCCCACGACGGGGAGAGCTTGTGATGATTTTTGTTGCTTTGGACGAGGCAGAGTACTAGGTCCCCGACATTGAAGGCCTGACCTTGCACCCGAGGGCTGTGGTACCAGCACAACGCCTCCTGGTACTTGGCCGAGCGGAGGAGAGCAACATTGCGTGCCTCGTTGAGCTAATCCATGGTGTCCTTGAGGGATGCCTTGGCTCCCTACTCATTGTACGCCCTGACCCTCGACGCCCCATAGTCGAGGTCAGTCAGGAGGATAGCCTCAGAACCATAGACCATGGAGAAGGGTGTGTAGTCGATGGCCCAGCTAGAGGTCATCCTCAAGCTCTAGAGCACCACGGGGAGCTCTGTGACCCAACGCCCGCCAAACTTGTTCAACTAGTTGAAAATCCTAGGCTTGAGACCTTATAGGACCATGCCGTTCATGTGCCCGACCTACCCATTTGTGTGGGGGTGCGCCACGGTAGCCCAATCAATGTGGATGTGGTACTCATCATAGAATCGGAGGAACTTCTTCTCGGTGAACTATGTGCTGTTGTCCGTGATAATGGAGTTTAGGACTCCAAAGCGATGGACGATGTCAAGGAAGAATAACATGGCCTCTTCGAACTTGATCATGGAGATCGGCCGAGCCTTTATCCACTTTGTAAAGTTGTCTACAGCGACAAGCAAGTGCGTGTAGCCCCTGGACGCTCTTTTGAGAGGTCCAACCATATCGAGCCCCTAAACCACAAATGGCCATGTGATGGGGATCGTTTAGAGTGCTTGGGCCAATAGGTGGGTTTGTCGGGCATAGTATTGACACCCTTTGTAGGTGCGCACAATTTGCTCAGCGTCGGCCATCGCGATTGGCCAGTAGAAGCCCTATCGGAATGCGTTTCTGACCAGGGTTCTAGGTGAGGCATGATGTCCGCAGACCCCACCGTGAATGTCCCTCAGTAGTTGCCTCCCTTGTTTCGATGGGAATGCAACGCTGCAGGATCCTGGTATGGCTTCGCATGTAGAGCTCCCACTCGACAATGACGAAAGACTTAGCTCAATGTGCGATCCGCTAGGCCTCTGTCTTGTTCGTCAGGAGGATTTTGCAGAGAAGCCAGTAGAGGTATGGGGTCCTCTAGTTAGGTAGAGGGTCGAGCTCTGCCATTGGATCTTTGTCAAGCTCCATGACTTTGGGGGCAGAAGGAGCAGGCTATCGATCAGCCCTCAAGCCCAAGGCAAGCAACTCGTCCTTGGTCTGTCCCCATTCTTCGTAGCGAACTAAAAGCTTGTGCTGATTGCTGGCAAAGACACCCATCAACACTGGCTCTCGACTGGATGCCATCTTTGCTAGTGTGTCGGCCACCTCAATAATCTGCCTCGATATGTGATTGAGTTTAAGGCCATCGAACTTGTCCTCTAGCTGGAAGATTTTTCAGCACAAAGTAGCCATCTTGATGTCGTGGAAGCTTGACTCCTTCATGATCTGACCGATGACCAGTTGTGAGTTGCCTCGAACGTCAAGCTGTCGAATGCCCAACTCAATGCAATGCGTAGGCCATTGATGAGCGCCTCGTCTTTGGCCACATTATTGGAGGTGAGGAAATGGAGGCAGACCATGTACTTCATGCATATCCCGAGGGGCGAAACGAAGACCAGCCCCATGCCGACACCTCTCTTCATCAGTGACCCATCGAAGTACATCGTCCAGTACTCTTGGTCAATGGCTGCTAGCGGCATCTGGACCTCGGTCCATTCCATAATGAAATCGGCCAGTGCTTGGGACTTGATGGTCATTCGAGGGGCATACGAAATGCCCTAACCCATCAGCTCGAGTGCCCACTTGGCGATTCTCCCTGTGGCATCCTGGTTTTGGATGACCTCACTGAGAGGGAAGGACATCACAACCATAACCGGGTGTGACTCAAAGTAGTGGCGCAACTTCCTCTTGGTGATCCAAATGGCGTACAAGAGCTTCTGGATTTGTGGGTAACGAGTCATAGAGTCACTAAAGACCTCACTAGCGAAGTATATAGGGCGCTGCACTTTGAGGGCATGTCCCTCTTCCTCCCGCTCTACCACCAGCACGACGTTGACCACTTGTGTGGTGGCCATGATGTAGAGTAGGAGCGATTCTCCCTCGGCTGGGGGACCAGGATCGGGGCTTTCATTAGTATTTCCTTAACTTTGTCAAGTGCCTCTTGAGCCTCAGGAGTCCACACAAACTGATCGGTCTTCTTTAGAAGTCGATACAATGGGAGGCCTCATTCACCGAGGCGTGAGATGAAACGGCTAAGCGCAGTGAGGCACCCGGTGACTCGTTGCACTACCTTTAGATTCTAGAGCAGACCTGTAACACCCTAGAGTTATGCCAGCATTTAGGCACTACAAATCATGCATATCATGCATCATCAAGCATCCTAATCATACATGCTTAATCATGTAAATAACAACTGAAACACTGCTTCGAAACATACAAAACATGTTCGTGAAACGTAAATGTTGCATACCCTTGTTTAGAGTGGTTTTGCCCTGATTATGCTTGCTAGGTTAGTAGAACTTGTTTGGTTATGATTGTGAATCATCTAGAATTGTTTAGCACAATTTTTGGAGCAAGGTTTGTATTTAAATTATTGCCAAATTTTGCTTTTAAAAATAATTCTCCAAAATTAGGGTTTTGAGTTAAAATTGACTTTAATTTTAGAATTCAAAATCTATCAAGAATTTGGCTTTGGTCATAAAAGCAAAGTTGTAGAGAATTACATTCTAATCAATTTTCATTTTTGGTACATTTTCAAAAGATGTCATTTTCTTGCTCAAAATGATATTTGAAAGCTGGTATTTAAAAATTTCTTGAAAATATAAATTGAAAAAGGCTTTTCTCATTTCGCGGGCCGCCGCCTCGTTTCCGGCCCACGGCCGAAGCCGGCCCAGCAAGCCTCCCGCCGCGCCGCGCGCCTCGCCTTGGCCCTAGCCCAGCCCAGCGCCGCCTGGCCTGCCTCCGCGCTCGCCCGCTCGCTGACGCGCCGCGCCGCGTCCCGACCAGCGGCAGAGCACGCCCGCCGTGTGGCGGCCATGCGCCGTCGACGTCGCCGCGCATCGCAGCCGGCCTGCATCCGCTCCCACGCGCCCACCTACATCTACTGAAGCCACTGCACTCGCCTTCACTCTCCCACGCTGCCTCTCTTCTCCGCCCACGCCGAGCTCGCTCTCTCCTCCTCGCCGCGGCCACCGCGCCATTCCCACAGCCGCCGGGCAAATTCGCCGCCCCTCCTCCACCTCGGCCAGCAATCAAGCGCCAGCAGCTCCGCCTCGCTCTCTGGCACTTGGTGCTCACGATTGTGCTGTTTGATTGAGCCCAGGTAGCACGTTCTCGCGACTCGCCACCGTCGGCCATGGCGCCACCGTGCTCGGCCGCCATGGAACTCCCTCTTCCTTCCCTTCTCCACCCTGCCTAGCTACCTGCCCACATTCGCCAGCTCCTCACGAAACTCATGCACTCGCCCACTTGCCCTGACCCGGCCAAAATGGCCGCCGACCCCGCTGACCGAGCCGCGCCGCCGTGAGGTCTCGGCGCCGGCGTGGCCTTCGCCTCGACCGAGCTAGGCCAAGAGGCCATGGGCCGAAGCCCCTGCCAGGCCACCTCTCTTTCCCTTCGCTCGGGCCGCGCAGGCCGAGTGTGGCCGTGGGCCAGCTGATTCCCGCGGGCCGGCCCAGTAGCAATAGGATGATTCGTTTTCAATTTTTCTTTATTATTTGAAAAGAGAAGTGATTTGGAAAATGTTTGGATACTCAAAATTGCTCCAAATCTGTTGAAATAAATTTTGCTAGGTTCCTTATCACCAGATCTACTTGGGAAAAATTATTGCATGTCATTTTTGAGATACTTTTCTGTAAGACTTTATTTAATCATGTATATTGCTGATAACTTGAAAAATGTGTAGAAAAACCTATAAGCTTCAGAAAAATATGATTTCCAAGATTGTTAACCTTCTTATGTAATGTACTTCCTAGGAAAAATATGTGTCATGCATGTGCTGTAGAAAAATTTTGAGGTGTAGTTCAAGTACCTTTAATGGCTGATTTTTGTTATTTTTGCTAGAGAGCAAACTTTGTATAAAACATGCATGTGATAATTTTTGTACAGTGATTGTATGCTATGAAGATCATAGGAAAAATACTAACTCTGTTGTTTGACACTTTTCACAGTACAAAGTATTTTCATGTTCATAATCATGCCATAGCTTGTTATTTTTGTGTAGGCTAATCCACTCATTCAAATACCATGAAAATCTGATAGTAGACTACTTAGGGTAGTACTGTGCTATGGTAATTTTCTAAGATTTTTCTAAGCAATAAAAATAGATGTTGCTATTCAAACCTATTATTAATTAGGGTTTAATCAAGTGTTGCTTTAAGTATGATTAAGAAATTAGTGAAGCTTTGGTGTATCTTTGAAGCATTTAATAAGATGTGTTGATTTAGCATAGTAGTAGTAGAAGAGAATGCAGTAGATGACATGTGCTTGTAGTATATGTTCTTGGATGATGTTGACTACCTTGCATTCAAATATATATCCATTGTATTCATCTCATTCGATGCACCGATTGCATAAGCGCTTACGCACATTGCATCATACAGGATCGCAAACCAAGAACCCAGTCGTCATACCCGAGGAGCCCGAGGAGCAGCTCGAGGTGCAGCCGTAGGAAGTGCCCGAAGCCGACGAGGAGGACGTTGAGGAACTTCGGAGTGCCCCGATCACCGCCCGAGCTCCTTCGAGAGAGGCAAGCCCCAGAGCATTTTCTCCCGGTTTGCAATTATTAATTAAATGCTTTACTTTAATTGATGCATTACGTTCAGGAGTTGTTTGCAACCGTTGCTGCATTATACCTTGTTTACCTTTGTTATACTATATCCTTGTTACCCTGGTATCCGTAGTCGAGTCAATGCTTAGCTGGCTTAGACCGGTAGAAGTCGGGTGATTTCCTGTCACCTGCTGAGCTATAGGTGGTTACCTGGATCTGCTTGGATGACTATGAAGTCATGGTATAACTAAGTGTTAAATGAAGTTGAGACCGGACGGAGACTTGCAGAGTTTTGGACTATAGTGCTTTCCGTCTGTGTCGATTAAGGACCGACCGTTGTTGGGCCTCGAGTCATGTTGAACGCATGCCTTACATTTAGCTGGCCAGATAAAGTACCTTCCGACCGCGAAGCTGGGAGATTATTCGGGCGAGTAGATTGCCCGCAGCGCACTATGCCGGAGCAGGTGTGGTAGGACACGGGGGCGAGATGATAAGACCAAAGTGCAGTCGGTCGGCCCCCGGGTACATGTGGTTCCTGGCAAACTCGAGATTCCTAGATAGTTGACTCGGTGATCAATATCTCACTTTAGCGGGTGAGTGAGGTTTGTGTAAGGAATAAATCACCAGCTGGTTAGGAATCGATTCGAATCGCCATCGCTCCTGGACAGTGAGCACTTGACTTGAGTTACTTCATCGTAGTAATGTTGATGGAACACTTGGACAGTTATAATGAATATGACATTATGGAAGTTGTTTAATGATCATTGGTTATCATTATCTGCTTAATCACATGTTTGCTCTAGTATAGGTGCAAATCTAGTCGACAGGTTAATAACAATTAACTTGACAATAATGCTTTTGAAAAGGGTCTTGAAATGCTAAAAATGCTTCTTTTTGCAAATGAGTCAGCTACCCTACTATAAAGCCCTTCATAATCCTTGGTGTCACTTATTTTCGGTTATGTCGGGTAAGTCTAGCTGAGTACCTTCTCGTACTCAGGGTTTTATTCCCACTTGTTGCAGATGGGCAGATGTATTACGGCTACTGTATCAACTGCCTTTATCCTGCGATGGGTGATGCTTAGGACCATGGGCATGGTCATTCCTTACATCTCGTCTAATGCTTTTGTTGGAGATGATCATTCGCTGGCACTGTATTTGAACTCCTATGTGAGTGTGTGTGTGGTTTGAACAAATGGCTTCGCTACTTTTATTCGAACTTGTTTTGTAATAACTATGTTTAAACTCTGATGTATCTGAGATGCAAACTTTTATGTAATATGTGATGGTGACCGCTAAACTTATTACGATCTTGGCTGGAATGGAAGTTGGTTTGAAATCCTTCGTGATTTCACGGACTACCGGGTTATACGGGCTTAAGTTTGCTAAATCGTCTGCTCTGGCGGATGATTTTCTTACTTAATTTCGTATAATTGGTCGGTTCTGTTACAGCTGGCATCAGAGCATGGTTTAGCGTGTTACTGTTCACAAGTGTATTTAAAACAAAAAGGCATTTGGAAAACATGATTTTCAAACTATAAAGTGTGCCAGTGGTCATATCCTTTATGCCCAGTTAAGGACTTTAGGTGGCTTAATTAAGTACTGACTTGGGGTTCTTGCATCATATTTCTCTTTCGTCGCTCATACGGCGTGCTATTGTATGAGTGCCACTTGTTTGAGTGGTAATGTATGGATCAATTGCCTCTACGCCTCGGTAAGTGTGAGTTGTGAGAGCATGATCGGATACACCGCCGATCTAGGGTGAATGCTTATATGATGCTGGAGTAATTACATGTTCTACGCATGTTTTACAAAGGTATCTCATGTGTGGGTCTTCCGTCTGTTGAGGCGATGCCGTCAATAGGATGATGGTTCGGGTAGTTACTACCGTTGTACACGTATCTGGGGATTCGTGTAGAGCGGGTAGATAAAAAATTTACTGCTTTTATGCATTCATTGGGAATTGGGCTGAAATGAATCTTCTGCAGGTACATAACAACGCTATCGTGTAGAACGTATTAGCTACGTATTTGAGAGATCGTTTGTTTGCCACCGAATTCGTCGTTAGAAATTATTTATTTCCTAAGTTTGTGAGAACGTACGGCACGTACATACATCATATTACTTGTGCATTTCATTCATGTCATGCATTCCTCCCCTTATAAATTGATTATCTCCTTTTGATAAAAGTTGTATCACCTAAAATATGTTTTCCCCGGGGTAATGAAAGAACTTTTGCTACAGATGGCCCGTACGAAGCAGACCGCCCATAAGTCCACCGGAGGAAGAGCACCTCGACGTCCGTTGGCCCTGAGGGAGCACCGCACCATGGACACCTTCTTGAGCGAGTTTGGCATGCCGACTTTGCTTTGGAGAGTGCTCCATGATGTGGGGTACCTAGAGGGTCAAGAGCCGGTGTACTCCTAGAATGAGAGCCAGTTAGCAGAGGATGGACTTGCAGTGGTAGAGATCACGGTTCCTACTCTCGGTGATGCTCTAGATTGGGATGGTTGGCATTTGGAGTTTGAGGGTCGCACTCCCGCTGAGGGTGCAGAGGGAGCAGCCTTCCGTGTCATCAGGGATATTATGAGCAGATTTCCTAGTGAGCTTGCAGCAGCTCTAGCTGGCACCTTTCCTAGGGATGATCCTCGTGATGCCATTTGGGTTCAGCCTCAGGGAAGTGCCTTGGTCAGAGGTCCAGCTGAGGGACAGGCTAGCGACAACCATTCTATGAGTGCTATGTTCGCCGCCATCAGAGCGTATGAGGGTCTCGAGAGTACCTACTAGACTTTGACTGGCTTGCGTGGTCAGGATAAGCTCAAGGGGAGAAAGCAGAAGAAGAGACAGGCACGTGCTATAGCTAGTTTGTAGGAGCAGTTGGCTGATATGAACTTACAGCGAGACCAGGCGGTTGAGAGAGGTGATAGAGCTATGCAGCGGGATGCATACGTTGACTCAAGCCAACAACAATGCAGACCGCATGATTGGACAGTTGGTACAGGAAAGGAATGAAGCCTAGGACTGAGAGGGACCTTCTGCTATAGAGGGTCGATGAGCTAGAGGAATACAACGGCAACCTGCATGAGGAGTTTCACGCGCTCTACAATGGGGTTGGCCCATATGCTCCACCAGACGCCGCTGGCATGGACATCGACGACGACAACGAGGACTGAGCCTGTAGTTTCACCTAGGGGCGATGGTGACGTCTCCGATCCCGACGATGGCCCCGAGGAGTAGGCTAGTTGCCTTGCGCTAGTATCTAGGTCCTATCACGATGACCTTTCTTTTGTTGGCATGTAACCTAATGTGTTTTGCTTCAAACTTATGAGACTTGGCATGTGGTTGGAACTTGATTACGAATGCGATATCTGAACGCATAAAAGTCCAGTGTATGTATGCTGGCAATTTGGTTGTATGGACGCGAGGTTTGCCGTTGAAGTAATTTGATTAAGTGCTGTTGTTTTAATTGGGATGCGATTGTTGTGCCTCTGTTTTATTGTATGAATTTATTCTCTCTAGTAAATTCAGTACGGCATAATTTTTCCTTCACTCGCAATTATTACAGCCTCACTCAATCATTACTTGTTGCTGAAATATGCAGATGACAAACACTCGCCGAACCACGTATGAGGCCGCTGAGACCGGTGCTAACGGTGCGGGGACCGGTGGTGGTGGTGGAAACCACGGCAACAACAATGAGCCTCCCCATGAACCGCATTTGCCACCTCCTCCCCCATTTACCCCCGAAATGTTCCTCGCACAGTTGCTCGGGAGTCAGCGCAACAGCGGAACAATCCTCAGAAGAACATGGAGGATTTTCTGCGTACCATCGCCAACAACGTTCAACGTGGTAATAATCAGGGTGGTGGCCTTGGGGTGAACCAATATAGCAGCTTCAAAGATTTTATGGACACCAGGCCGCCAGTATTCAAGGAAGCAACAGAGCCACTCGATGCTGAGGAATGGATCAACACTATGGAAGATAAATTCCGTGTGTTGAGGATGACTGAGGTGTTGAAAACGGAGTATGCTGCACTTCAGTTGCAAGGACCAGCGGGAATGTGGTGGAAGCACCATCGCACCACCTTCCCTCCAAATGCTCAGATTTCATGGAGAGAGTTTGCTGAGGCCTTTCGTGGAGTTTATATTCCACCCAGGCTGACCGAGATGAAGTTGGGAGAGTTCTTGGCAGTTAAATCAGGGCACCAAGACCGTGACGCAATATCTGCATGCCTTCAACAACTTGTGTCGCTATGCTCCCGACATGGTTGACACAGATGCTAAGAGAATAGCTAGTTTCAAGAGGGGACTCAATCCAAAAATGATGAAGCATGTTGGTACCAACAACCGCTGTCAGATTCAATGACTTCATCAGCGACTGTCTGAAGCAGGAGAAGAATAACAACGCCAGCACCGCAGCCAAGACACGCAAGAGAGCCCTTGAAGGTGGTCCTGTCCCAAGCTAGAGCACCTATGGGAGGTCATCCTCCATATCGCCCATCAGCACCTGGCGCTAGGTTCAGGCCACCTCAGCAGAGAAGTCAGAATTTCTATGGACCCTAGAAGCCTTACAAGATGGCAGTACAGCCCAACAAGGCAGCCGCAACTGCGGTACAAGGCAGTTCCAAGGAGCTGTGGGATCTGCTAGGACAGTGAGGGGACCCTACTATAACTATGATCAACCCAGCCACTTTCTCGAGGTTTTGTCCGTATCCGCCCAAGAAGAAGCAGCAGACTTATAATGCTAGGGTGCATAGTACGACTGTGGATGAAATTCCTGAGGGAGAGCCCGTCACTGCTGGTAAGTTTCCTATCAACGAAAACCCTGCAGTTGTTCTATTTGATTCTAGATCATCGCATTCTTTTATGAGTCAAGCATTTGCACAGAAACATGAACAACTATGCATAGAATTGGGTTATGGTTACCGTATAAGTTCAGCAGGGGCTGATGTTTTGACCAACCGGATGGTTCGAGGGGCAACCCTTGAATTAGGTAGCAGGAAGTTCCGAGTGAACTTGATAGTTATGCCTGGACTAGTTTTGGATGTCATTATAGGGATGAATTGGATGAAGGATTGGGGAGCAGTCATAGATACTGGAAGTCGAGTACTTACCCTTAAGGATCCCCTAGGGTGAGGGTACTTTCCAAGTACCATTGCCTCGAGAACAGACCTTATAAGTGTTACATGTGCTACGGCAGTCATTCCTATTCATCAGATTCCGGTAGTGTGTGAGTTTCGGATGTATTCCCGGATGAGCTACCTGGTCTTCTGCCGGATAGGGAGATTGAGTTTGGAATTGAGTTAATCCCTGGAACAGCTCCAATTTCAAGGAGACCCTATCGGATGCCTCCAGATGAGTTAGCTGAGCTGAAGAAGCAATTAGAAGATTTATCAAAAAAGGGGTTTATTCGGCCAAGCAAGTCTGAATGGGGATGTCTCGCCTTCTTTGTAAAGAAGAAGAAAGAGGGCACGTTGAGAATGTGCATAGATTACAGGCCACTCAACACTGTAACCATAAAGAATAAGTATCCCTTGCCTCATATTGATGTTCTATTTGACCAGTTAGCCAAGGCCAAGGTGTTCTCAAAAATAGATTTGAGATCCAGTTATCATCAGATCAAGATTAGGCCAAAGGATATACCAAAAACTGCAGTTTTCCACCAGATATCGGTTGTATAAGTATCTTGTCATGTCATTTGGCTTGACAAATGCTCCTGCATACTTTATGTTTTTGAATGAATACAATTTTTCATGCCAGAATTGGATAAGTTTGTGATGGTGTTCATCGATGACATTCTGGTGTACTCCAAGAACGAGAAGGATCATGAAGAGCATCTGAGAATTGTCTTGACCAGACTTAGGGACCATCAACTGTATGCTAAGTTTAGCAAATGCGAATTCTGGTTGAAGAAAGTTCCTTTCCTTGGTCACATTCTAGTCAGAAAATGGAGTTTCAGTCGATCCAAGTAAGGTGCAAGAGGTTATGAATTGGAAAGCACCGACCACAGTTCCTGAGATTAGAAGTTTCTTAGGACTAGCGGGTTATTACCGTCGCTTTATACCAGACTTCTTGAAGATTGCCAAACCGATGACAAGTCTGCTACAGAAGGATCACAAGTTTGTGTGGATAGAGTAGTGTGAAGCAGCTTTCCACACTTTGCGGAAACTATTGACCACTGCTCCTGTTCTAGCACAACCAGATATCGAGAAACCATTTGATGTGTTTTGCAACGCATCGAAGACTGGATTGGGCTGTGTTCTTATGCAAGAAAGGAGAGTCATTGCCTATGCCTCACGTCAATTGAGGAAGCACGAGGTCAACTATCCAACACATGATCTTGAACTTGCTGTAGTTGTGCATGCCCTAAAAATTTGGAGACATTATCTACTTGGTAATGTGTGCAACATTTTCACAGATCACAAGAGTCTTAAGTACATCTTTACCCAACCAGAGCTGAACATGAGACAGCGCAGATGGTTGGAATTGATCAAGGATTACAACTTGAATGTGCAATATCATCCTAGTAAAGCCAATGTAGTGGCAGATGCTTTGAGCAGAAAGTCACATTACTTGAATGTGCAGCCATTACTTGAAGATGGGTTCGATCTGATGCATCCTGCTGTGTTACATAGTATTCAGATTAGTTGCTCTTTGGAGAGTAAGATAATAGAAGGCCAGAAAACCGACAAGGGAATATTCCACATCAAAGAGAAAATAAAAGAAAAGTCGTCTCAGCACTTTAAAGTGGATGAACAGGGCGTGTTGTGGTTTGACGACCATCTTGTGGTTCCCAAGGATCGAGAGCTTAGGAATAAACTCATGGATGAAGCTCACCTTTCTAAGCTATCTATCCATCCTGGAAGTAGTAAGATGTATCAAGAACTAAGATCTTGTTATTGGTGGACCAAAATGAAGAAAGAAATTACAGCATATGTTGCCAGATGTGACATGTTGTCGAGTGAAAGCTATTCATATGAAACCTACCGGTATGTTACAACCCCTGTCAGTCCCTAGTTGGAAGTGGGACGATATAAGTATGGATTTTATCTCGGGTTTGCCCACTACTCAAAAAGGACATGATTCGATTTGGGTAATTGTGGACCGTCTTACCAAGACCGCTCATTTCTTGCCTGTCAAAACAGAATATCGACCACCTCAATATGCCGAGAAGTATATCGTAGAAATTGTGAGGTTGCATGGTATACCAAAGACCATAGTATCTGATAGAGGCTCACAGTTCATGGCTCACTTTTGGGAACATTTACACAAAGGCTTAGGAACTAGTTTGATTCATAGTACCGCTTATCATCCTCAGACAGATGGTCAGACTGAACGAGTGAATGCTGTTTTGGAGGATATGTTAAGAGCCTGCGTATTGTCTTCTAAAGGATCATGGGAGTCATGGTTACCATTAGCTGAGTTTTCTTATAATAATAGTTATCAAGAAAGCATCAAGATGGATCCCTTCGAAGCTTTATATGGTAGAAAATGTAGAACACCATTGAATTGGGTCGAGCCTAGAGATAGAAGGTATTATGGCATTAACTTTGTAGAAGAAGCCGAGAAGAAAGTTCATATTATTCAGCAGAATATGAAGGTGGCCCAATCACGACAGAAAAGTTATGCAGACAGAAGAAGGAGACCCCTTGTGTTTAAAGTTGGTGACTATGTTTATCTGAAGGTCACTGCCAATGAAGAAGAAAAGGTTCGGAGTCCAAAGAAAGCTTGCCCCGAGATTCGTATGACCATACAAGATCCTGGAACAAAGAGGTTCGGTAGCCTACAAGTTAGAGTTACCTAAGACAATGAGTACCGTTTTCCTAGTTTTCCATGTATCACATCTCAAGAAATGTTTGCGTGTTCCAGAGGAAAGAATAGAACCTCGAGGCATCCAACTCAAATCAGATTTGGTGTATCGTGAGCAACTAGTCCGGATGTTAGACACTAAAGAACGTGCTACTCAAAATAGTGTGGTGAAAACATACAAGATACAGTGGGATCATTATGATGAGGGAGATGCAACTTGGGAAATGGGAGAGTATCTACAAAAAGCTTATGAAGATTTTTATAACAAATGGTTCGTAACCCAAATCTTGGGACGAGATTTTTATAAGAGGGGAGGGCTGTAACACCCTGGTGTTATGCCAGCATTTAGGCACTACAAATCATGCAAATCATGCATCATCAAGCATCCTAATCATACATGCCTAATCATGTAAATAACAACTAAACACTGCTTCGAAACATACGAAACATATTCGTGAAACGTAAATGTTGCATACCCTTGTTTAGAGATGGTTTTGCCCGGATTATGCTTGCTAGGTTAGTAGAACTTATTTGGTTATGATTGTGAATCATCTAGAATTGTTTAGCACAATTTTTGGAGCAAGGTGTGTATTTAAATTATTGCCAAATTTTGCTTTTAAAAATAATTCTCCAAAATTAGGGTTTTGAGTTAAAATTCACTTTAATTTTAGAATTCAAAATCTATCAAGAATTTGGCTTTGGTCATAAAAGCAAAGTTGTAGAGAATTACATTCTAATCAATTTTCATTTTTGGTATATTTTCAAAAGATGTCATTTTCTTGCTCAAAATGATATTTAAAAGCTGGTATTTAAAAATTTCTTGAAAAAATAAATTGAAAAAGGCTTTTCTCATTTCGCGGGCCGCCGCCTCATTTTCGGCCCATGGCCGAAGCCGGCCCAGCAAGCCTCCCGCTGCGCCGCGCGCCTCACCTTGGCCCAGCCCAGCGCCATGACTGGCCTGCCTCCGTGCTCGCCCGCTCGCTGACGCGCCGCGCCGCGTCCCGAGCAGCGGTAGAGCATGCCCGCCGCGTGGCGGCCATGCGCCGTCGACGCCGCCGCGCGTCGCAGCCGGCCTGCGTCCGCTCCCACACGCCCACCTACATCTGCTGAAGCCACTGCGCTCGCCTTCACTCTCCCGCGCTGCCTCTCTTCTCCGCCCACGCCGAGCTCGCTCTCTCCCCCTCGTCGCGGCCACCGCGCCATTCCCACAGCCGCCGGGCGAATTCGCCGCCCTTCCTCCACCTCGGCCAGCAATCAAGCGCCAGAAGCTCCGCCTCGCTCTCCGACACTTGGTGCTCGCGATTGTGCCATCTGATTGAGCCCAGGCAGCGCATTCTCGTGACTCGCCACCGTTGGCCATGGCGCCACCGTGCTCGGCCGCCATGGAACTCCCTCTTCCTTCCCTTCTCCACCCTACCTAGCTACCTACCTACATTCGCCAGCTCCTCGCGAACCTCATGCACTCGCCCACTTGCCCTGACCTGACCGGAAATGGCCGCCGGCCCCGTTGACCGAGCCGCGCTGCCGTGAGGTCTCGGCGCCGGCGTGGCCTTCGCCTCGGCCGAGCTGGGCCAAGAGGCCATGGGTCGAAGCCCCTGCCAGGCCGCCTCTCTTTCCCTTTGCTCGGGCCGCGCAGGCCGAGTGTGGCAGTGGGCCAGCTGATTCCCGCGGGCTGGCCCAGTAGCAATAGGATGATTCGTTTTCAATTTTTCTTTATTATTTGAAAAGAGAAGTGATTTGGAAAATGTTTGGATACTCAATATTGCTCCAAATCTGTTGAAATAAAATTTTCTAGGTTCCTTATCACCAGATCTACTTGGGAAAATTATTGCATGTCATTTTTGAGATACTTTTCTGTAAGACTTTATTTAATCATGTATATTGCTGATAACTTGAAAAATGTGTAGAAAAACCTATAAGCTTCAGAAAAATATGATTTCCAAGATTGTTAACCTTCTTATGTAATGTACTTCCTAGGAAAAATATGTGTCATGCATGTGCTGTAGAAAAATTTTGAGGTGTAGTTCAAGTACCTTTAATGGCTAATTTTTGTTATTTTTGCTAGAGAGCAAACTTTGTATAAAACATGCATGTGATAATTTTTGTACAATGATTGTATGCTATGAAGATCATAGGAAAAATACTAACTCTATTGTTTGACACTTTTCACAGTACAAAGTATTTTCATGTTCATAATCATGCCATAGCTTGTTATTTTTGTGTAGGCTAATCCACTTATTCAAATACCATGAAAATCTAACAGTAGACTACTTAGGGTAGTACTATGCTATGGTAATTTTCTAAGATTTTTCTAAGCAATAAAAATAGATGTTGCTATTCAAACCTATTATTAATTAGGGTTTAATCAAGTGTTGCTTTAAGTATGATTAAGAAATTAGTGAAGCTTTGGTGTACTTTGAAGCATTTAATAAGATGTGTTGATTTAGCATAGTAGTAGTAGAAGAGAATGCAGTAGATGACATGTGCTTGTAGTATATGTTCTTGGATGATGTTGACTACCTTGCATTCAAATATATATCCATTGTATTCATCTCATTCGATGCACCGATTGCATAAGCGCTTACGCACATTGCATCATACAGGATCGCAAACCGAGAACCCGGTCGTCATACCCGAGGAGCCCGAGGAGCAGCTCAAGGTGCAGCCGCAGAAAGTGCCCGAAGCCGACGAGGAGGATGTTGAGGAACTTCCGGAGTGCCCCGATCACCGCCCGAGCTCCTTCGAGAGAGGCAAGCCCTGGAGCATTTTCTCCCGGTTTGCAATTATTAATTAAATGCTTTACTTTAATTGATGCATTACGTTCAGGAGTTGTTTGCAACCGTTGTTGCATTATACCTTGTTTACCTTTGTTATACTATATCCTTATTACCCTGGTATCCGTAGTCGAGTCAATGCTTAGCTGGCTTAGACCGGTAGAAGTCGGGTGATTTCTTGTCATCTGCGAGCTATAGGTGGTTACCTGGATCTGCTTGGATGACTATGAAGTCATGGTATAACTAAGTGTTAAATGAAGTTGAGACCGGACGGAGACTTGTAGAGTTTTGGACTGTAGTGCTTTCTGTCTGTGTTGATTAAGGACCGACCGTTGTTGGGCCTTGAGTCATGTTGAACGCATGCCTTACATTTAGCTGGCCAGATAAAGTACCTTCCGACCGTAAAGCTAGGAGATTATTCGGGCCGAGTAGATTGCCCGCAGCGCACTGTGTCAGAGCAGGTGTGGTAGGACACGGGGGCGAGATGATAAGACCAAAGTGTAGTTGGTCGGCCCCCGGGTACATGTGGTTCCTGGCAAACTCGAGATTCCTAGATAGTTGACTCGATGATCAATATCTCACTTTAGCGGGTGAGTGAGGTTTGTGTAAGGAATAAATCACTAGCTGGTTTGGAATCAATTTGAATCGCCATCGCTCCTGGACTATGAGCACTTGACTTGAGTTACTTCATCATAGTAATGTTGATGGAACACTTGGACAGTTATAATGAATATGACATTATGGAAGTTGTTTAATGATCATTGGTTATCATTATCTGCTTAATCACATGTTTGCTCTAGTATAGGTGCAAATCTAGTCGACAGGTTAATAACAATTAACTTGACAATAATGCTTTTGAAAAGGGTCTTGAAATGCTAAAAATGCTTCTTTTGCAAATGAGTCAGCTACCCTACTATAAAGCCTTCATAATCCTTGGTGTCACTTATTTTCGGTTATGTTGGGTAAGTCTAGCTGAGTACCTTCTCGTACTCAGGGTTTTATTCCCACTTGTTGTAGATGGGCAGATGTATTACGGCTACTATATCAACTGCCTTTATCCTGCGATGGGTGATGCTTAGGACCATGGGCATGGTCATTCCTTACGTCTCATCTAATGCTTTTGTTGGAGATGATCATTTGCTGGCACTATATTTGAACTCCGTGTGAGTGTGTGTGGTTTGAACAAATGGCTTCCGCTACTTTTATTTGAACTTGTTTTGTAATAACTATGTTTAAACTCTGATGTATCTAAGATGCAAACTTTTATGTAATATGTGATGGTGACCGCTAAACTTATTACGATCTTGGCTGGAATGGAAGTTGGTTTGAAATCCTTCATGATTTCACGGACTACCGGGTTATATGGGCTTAAGTTTGCTAAATCGTCTGCTCTGGCGGATTATTTTCTTACTTAATTTCATATAATTGGTCGGTTCTATTACAGGACCCATCCTCATGATGGCCAAGATCTTCTCTAGGTTAGCTTCGATGCCATGCTCGGAGATGATGAACACAAGCAGCATGCCCCTTGGGACCCTGAAAACGCATTTTTTCAAGGTTGAGTTTGATGTCGTTTGCTCGTAGTTTTGTGAAGGTCTGCTCTAGGTCATCTAAGAGCTGGTTGGTCCATTTGGACTTGACCACGATGTCATCTATGTAGGCCTCAATGGTTCATCTGATGAGGTCTCTAAAACACTTAAGCATACATTGCTGGTATGTAGCTCCCACATTTTTTAGACCGAAAGGCATCGTGACATAGCAGAACGACCCGAATGGGGTGATGAAAGAAGTCACGAGTTGGTCACACTCTTTCATGGCGATCTAATGGTACCCAGAGTATGCATCAAGGAAGCAGAGGGTTTTGCACCCCGTGGTCGAGTCGACTACTTGATCTATACATGGCAAAGGAAATAGATCCTTTGGACACGCCTTATTGAGACTCATGTAGTCAACACACATTCTCCATTTCCCATTCTTTTTTTGTACAAGGATAGGATTGGCAACCTATCGGGTATCAATATTAGGGATACCCAAAGCAAGGAAGTTAGCACCCATGCTGACTTCCCCAGATGGCACGAGATGTATTAAAAGGTCTCGCCCGAACCCTTGGGTGTGGGCTCCATCTTGCCCGACCTCAAGGTCGCAGGCTCCATCTCACCCAACCTCAAGGCCACGGGCTCCATCTCGCCTGACCCCTTGCTTGTGGGCTCCATCTCACCTGACTCCTTGGATGCAGGCTCTATCTCACCCAACCCCAAGGACACGGGTTCCATCTTGCCCGACCCCTTGGGTACGGGCTCCATGTCACCTGACTCCTTGGGTGTGGACTCCGTCTCACCTGACCTCAAGGCCGTGGGCTCCATCTTGCCTAAACCCTTAGGTGCGAGCTCTGTCTTGCCTGACCCTAATGACATAGGTTCTGTCTCGCCTAGCACCTTAGGTGTGGACTCCATCCCGCCCGACCTCAAGGTCGCAGGCTCCGTCTCCCCCGACCCCTTGGGTGTGGGCTCCGTCTCGCCCAACCTTGAGGACGTGGGCTCTATCTTGCCTGACCCCTTGGATGCGAGCTCCACCTCGCCCAAGGTCATAGGCTCTGTCTCACCTGACCTCGAGGACGTGGGTTCTATCTTGTCCAACGTGGACCCATACCGCCGCCAACCACTCTAGGTCCAAGCATATGGGCTTGGGTCAACACTCTAATGCCATGGAAGAAGCTGGCATGCCTTGATGTAACCCATGGCCATGACGGGCCATACTTGGGGATTAACATGAAGAATAGTGTCAGATATGCCGGTGCTATCCTACCTAATCCTTGTATGGATGCTGATAGGTGCATTAGTTCACACGACATCCATCAGGACAGAGTGGAACACCATGACCGGCAAATGATGCCTACGCATGGCGCCAATGACAAATAGGGCCATGACATGGAGCCATCCCTGTTGACATCTACAGGATCAATGAGACCCACATGAAGGAGAAGAAGGACACGGTGACCCTAGAAGCCTTCTTCTCTCTCTCATTCTTCTCATTTTCCTCCTATGTAACCTACACTTTCCCTTCACATATAAAAAGGGAAGCAAGGCGCCCCATGGTGGGGGGATTTTTTTAGATTAGAACACAAGAACATGACACAAGCACACGGCTGAGCCGCAAGCAAGCTCTCAGCACCTGTTCACTCCTTCCACCAGAGACTTGGGATCCTCTCCCTCTCTTGCCTGTTTGTAACCCCTACTACAAACCTAGTTTCGATAACATGAGCAGCAATGAACTAGACGTAGGGACATTCTGCCCGAACTAGTATAAACCCTTGTGTCCTCCGAGCACACCATCCAAGCCACAGACACAAATACAAATTTACTCGCCGGTGGTCCAAAAACACCGATAGTTGGCGTGCTAGGTAGGGGCTTTTTGCGTGTCTCGACATCCACATCAGGCCTCGGATGGCTAGTCATGGCGTCAGCTGGGTCCTGGACACGCACGTGCACTTTGGGAACCTAGACTTTATCATTATGATAGAGGGAGAGTTAGCGCAGGTTTCCACCACCGTCCAACCTCTCCACTCCACCAGCCTCAATGCGATCACCGAGGAGCTACAGCTACATGCACCAGAGGCCCACGCCCCCAGGATGAACTAGCTCCTCAGCTTTGATTACAAAAGGCTAGAGCTCTAGCTCGGCCCCTTCCTAGGACCCCAACCATCTCGAGAGGACCTATGCCACCTCACCTTCTCGTTCGCCAACGTCATGACATAGCTTGTCGGAGGAGAGCCACTCTCCCTAGAATACCTCATCCAAAGCGCCCTGATTGCGCTCCTGTTTGGTCTACCCAACACCGCAGAGACCTTGGCCACCTTGTGGCGCAGCACCCGCCCCCATCCCCTATGAACGATGAGTTCATGGGGATGTCCGAATACGTCGTAGAATCTTTCCATGACCTTCTCGTGGGAGAATTGGAGTCACCCTTCGACTCTGACTCCAGCAGGGGGAGCCATCACTGTAACACCCTCGATGTTACACCGTAAATCATTTACTAAAACATGTCATGAGCATCTTGTTTATGTGGTAATGCAAGTGATAAAGTGTGTAGATAAATTTCTATAACTTGAAACAATCAAATAAAATGCGGAGCAAAAGTTGATTCGATAGTCATGTTATATCACTTAGGGTTTAAAACCAATTTTTATTAAGCAAAAATGCTATAGAACACGTTTGTGATACTTAAATAAAGTTTGAAGTACAAACTTTGTAGATGACAGTGAAATACTTGTGGTCAAAAAATGATATTACTAGCTAATTGTCAGGGACCAATACTAGGCTACCCGAAGAGGAGCTAATAACCATCAATGTTGATTCATCCAAGCGGTCAAGAGTGCGGCTACAACTCTTGCCGACCACCGAGGTCATGAGCTCCGCCTCATCTGACCCCTAAGGGTTGGCTCTGCCTCGGCTGACCCCCAAGGGTTGGCTCATCCTTGTCCGACCCCCGAGGGATGGCTTCGCCACACTAGACCCCCAAGGGTTGGCTCTACCTTGTCCAACCCCTGAGGGATGGCTTTACCTCGGCTGACCCCAAGGGGGGAGGGGGCTCTGCCTCGCCAGACGTCTAAAGGCTAGCTCTGTCTCGTCTGATCCCTGAGGGGTTGCTTCACCTCGTTTGACCCCCCGAGGGTTGGCTCCATCTCATCTGACCCTCGAGGGTTACTCCACCTTGGCCTGACCCCTGAGGGATGGCTCTACCTCGCCCAATGTCTGAGGGTTGGACCCACCTTAGCCCAACCCCTAAGAGAGGGCTCTGCCTCGCCCGACATCTAAGGGCTAGCTCTGCCTCGCCCGATCCATTAGGAACAGCTCCCAATATAAGCCCACACCATCGCCAACCACTACGGGCCAGAAAGTACAACCCAAGGTCAAACTTCTAGCATCGTGCAGGGAGCGGTCACGTCCCAACACGATCTGTCCCTGTGACATGTTATTCTATGGAACTCACATTGCCCACAGTGACAGATGCGTGGTCACTATGCTACCTACTCCATGTATGGCCGCTGACCAGAGCATTGGCTCACTACGCCGCCCGCCAGGGAGGAGTGGGACGTTATGACCCACTGAAATTAGCAGGGCATGGCATCATCAAGTGGATAGGCGCCCGGCGTGGGGCTATCCCTATCACCACCTATCGTGTCAGTGGTACCCACGCAAAGGAAAAGGAAGGTCCAGCGACCCTAAAGGACTCTCTCTCTATCTTTCTCCTCCTTCCCTGTCATTGTAACCCCTGCTTTTCCTTGGCCTATAAAAGGGAAAGCAGGGCGTCCCACTAAGGGGCATCGAACAAGTGCACCACACAACATAGGTTCACACATGTCATCACGAACAACACACCACCAGAGACTTGGGACCAGTCCCTCTCTCGCCTGTTTGTAACCCCTACTATAAACTTTTCCATGCTTGTAACACGAGCAACATCAATGAACTAGATATAGAGACATTCAGCCCAAACCAATATAAACCTTGTGTCCTCTTAGCACACCATCCGGGCCAGATGTGTAATAATACAAATTTACTCATTGGTGTTTACTCGAAACACCGACACTAATATTTCTACTAGCTTAGAAATCGCAAATGGAAATCAAATTTAGCTCTGAAACTTAGAAATTTTTAAGTCTACCGACTGCTTGACATTGCTATGTTTAGCAATTTTTTGTGAGAGATTGGGTTAAGGAGTATGGTATTATTATGGCTTGTTTTAGTAGCCTAATATACTATCTAAGGTATAGCAAAAGTGGTTTGGGGATTAGATCAATAGTTTAGACATCTCAAACGCTTTAAAATCCATGCATAACATGAACTCGGGCCATCTTCTTATGTTGGGAGCAGTCACCAGGCCGTCCTACCCCGATGTCACGATGTCGGTGCACTAGGCACGCATGCACGTGCACATGTGGCCACGCTGGTCGGTTGTTGCTGCCGCAGCCTAGCCACGGTGGGCATGCCACTAGCCACCAACCACGAGCCATCGCACCCGCCGCTCACCTAGCCTAGCCGTCCTACCACCGTGCCGCGTTGCTACCACTACCATCATGCCATCTTGCCTTGGCCAAGGCTGGACATAGTGAGCCACTAGCCCTGCGCCCTGCTACTCTGCCTTGCACTACCGTTTGGGTGCCACCATGGCCGCACTACACTGCCGTTGTGTCCGCACTACCGGCACTACTCACGTCCTGACGCTGCCGCTGCTATCACGCCATCGTCAGGTCCACACTGATCCGCTACACCTCTGTGCTTTTGCCAGCCCTGTGCATGTCGCCTCTGCCATGTGCACGTGGGCAAGCCGCTGTCGCCACACCATTTATGGCACTGCGGCGCGCTGGCCACGCCGGTCGGCCGCACGCACGCATTGTCCGTAGAGCTAGTGCATGGGCCTCCTATGCTCGCCACTCGCATCCTGCCAAGGCATGGACGAGCCGAGCCCACCTACCGTGCCGTCTCTCTCTTTCTATCTTTCTCCCTCTATTTTCTACCGCCATCGCGTCGTGTCACGGTGAAGCCAAAGAGCGAGCACCCATCATCAATTCCTCGTGCTCGTGTCTCCGCCTTCATGCCCGCTCTCCAGTCGACCCTACCCTGCCTTGACTCGAATCACACCGAGCTCCAATTTTGGAGCTTTGCCCGCTGCCATGCTGTTAAGGCTCGTCGTCGCCCACGTCGTGGCTAATCTCCACCACTTCATCCCATGCCAATTCATCTGCACCACTAGCTAGCCTTGGCTCCCTCTTCGTCATGCGCATGCTAGTCATAACTCTAGTGCTGCCTC
The DNA here is from genome assembly GCF_019320115.1 of Miscanthus floridulus. Classification (NCBI taxonomy): domain Eukaryota; kingdom Viridiplantae; phylum Streptophyta; class Magnoliopsida; order Poales; family Poaceae; genus Miscanthus; species Miscanthus floridulus. Next base: position 31,079,524 of record NC_089586.1, on the reverse strand, counting down.
CTCGCCACTGACATGGCTGTGCCTTTGCGGTCCGTCGTTCACCTCACAGTGCGCACATGGCCAGCCTTGCTCGGGTCGTCTCTGGCTAAGCCGGCTTTTTGAAAAGGTCACTGGTGAGCTGTTGTCGCTCACCCCTACCCCTACTACCTTGTTGTTGCTGCGGCTCACTTGAACGCCATAGCCATTGCCGTAGGGTGCCTGCCATCGTGGAGAGGTTCGTCTAAGGCGTCCCGACTTGTGCAACCACCGTACATCGTCTTGTATCGAACCCTAGGTGAGCGTCGGCCTCGTAGATAGGTCAGCGTGGGTCCCATGTGGCCGGCATAAGCGCTAGTGCCACCGCTCACCGTGCCGGAGCGCACAGGGATGGTTAAGGACCTTGCCATTGAAAAGAGGAGAAAGATCCAAGGGTTTTGTTACAAAGTCACTGTCTATAGAAATAGTAACGTGGACTGCGGGTTGCTTTGCTCATAGTCTAGGGGCGCTTTTGCAAGAGTGCCAGTGCACGGGCTTCCTCGCCATGGGCCGCCTCCGCACGTGGGCCGAGCCTCGCCTGTGCGCCACCGTGCGCTCGTGCGCACGCGCATTGCGCCGCATGGGCCATGTTGGGCCGAATTGAGTTTGTCGTTTTCGTGGGGAATAAAAATAACTTTTCATTTTAATTCTATGCTGAACTTTGGTAAATCATATAAAATCATGTAGGTATCCAAAAATTATGAAACTAATTTTGTTAGTTCCTAAAATTGTGCTCTATCTGTTAGTGTATTTAGTTCATATATATATTTGTTGATACCAGGAACTATTAAATCATTTGAGAGTGGTTAATATTATTAGGTTAAATATTGCATGAATTTTTGTGGCAATATAGTGATAGTTGTAGCTTTGAAAATTTTATAGTAGCTTCATGGTATTATTATGTGCTCACCGTAATTTTTGTAGCTTTAGAATAGTCTTAACGTAAGGGTAGTTAAATGCTCTTTGTTTCAAATATACATTAAATCATTAGTAGGACTAAAGATATATCCTTCATTTGTAAAGCTAGGTGTTTGTTAGTTGAACCCAACACTTTACTTGATGAAGATTATAGTTAGCTTAATATCTTAGTCATTAGAGCTAGCTTAGTAGTTTACCATGTGTATTCTTAATTTAGGAGTTGCTGTTGCTAAAATAGTAAGTGTTGTATCATCATCGCATGCATGTAGAGAATGAGTTGGCGGAGATCATATCCATCGGAGACCATGAGTTTGCAGAGGTGATCGAGGAGTACGAGGAGGAGATCCTCATGCATTAGGTCCCAAGCCACCACTAACTGACTAAGCTGACACCATGCCTGTCAAAGGTTAGCCCCGGTGCATAACCCTTATTTTGAATTGTCACTGGATATATATATATATGTGATGTGCATTTATGTTATAGGATTTATATTAAAACTACATGCATAGATATACCTACCTAGGAGTCCTACTAGCATAGGTCGAGTAGCTGCTATGCTTAGGCTATCGGTAGCATGAGTAATCTGCCGTTACTCACAATAGGTGATTATTATTATTATCACTCTCATGATAAAATGGTGAAAGGAAATGGAGACCGGGCAGGGATATGGTGTGGGTATTGGTGGGTGTAAGAGGTGGTGTCCCACGGCCAATGGGGCATAACATGGTTACACTGTTTTCCCTATCCGTGTCGGTTAAGGACCGGCCGTTGTATTGGATTCTAGTCAGGTCACAGATTTATTATCCTAAGCACATACTTGTTTATGGGAGTAGGGAAGGCTCATTGCTCTCTTGTCGTGAGTTCTAGCTCTTTTCGGACCGACTGATTAGAGACAGGAATTATGGAGGTCCAAGCACCGCACTGAGTTCGGGACTCAGGAGTGGGGGATTGGAGTCCAAATTTGGATAGGGACCTAGACCCCTTGACTGGAGAGCGGTGGGTTGGTCCTACTTGTGCCTAGGGTATAAGTAGAGCATGTGTTTCATGGTACCCAGCTGGGCTACATTGATTCATGAATTGCCGTGTAATACGGTATGACTTGTCTACGATCTAGCACCATAGTACGAACTGGAAGATGAAAGATGATGAAATGGATCTGATTGCTCAACCCTTGCTTGAAAGTAGAACAGGTGCTTACATAGAATGGCTAGATAAATGACCTAATCATGACTGCTAATAAGAATGTCCATAGGGATTCACTACTAGTAAGGCTTTTCGCAAAAGGGAAACCCAGCAAACCATAAAGCTTATCATATCCTTTGGAGTCGAGAAGTTATTCTCACTAGTCGGGTAAGTCTTGTGAGTATATTGTATACTCATGGTTTATTTACCCCTATTGCAATTACATCTTGAGGAGTAGCTGTTGAGTGGAGGAATCTTCTGGTGGGCACAGACGGATCCTTATATCTTATCATTAGAAGTTTATTTCAATTCCACTGTTTAAATTCCACACTCTGAACTTGGTATTGTAATAATGTATTTTTTAGAACTCTTGATATATGAAATGGACTAAGTATTGTAAACTCGTTCTTATTATTGGATCCTGGAGGAAAAAATATGGATTGTTCGAGTTCTCCCTTAGGATGTGCTCGACGGAATCGTCCGATGTAGCTTGCTTTTGGGGTGCTTAGTGTCTAGTGGAAGACAAGCGCCTCTGAAGGTGTGTTATTTCGAACAGTTCTGCCACAGGTGGTACCAGAGCCAATAATGACTTATGAGTTTCATAACTCTTTTTAAAACCAAAAATTTGACCAACAAAAGTTTTGTGAAATGTAGGATGTGATAACATTATGTAAATAAGTATAAGTCCTAGCAATATGGTCAATCTAGGATAGCGGCACTGGTTTTATCTAATCAAGTTTCTATAGGTACACTAACTTATGCCGCATAAGAATCGTTTAGCAAACAGAAAGTGAGTGTGCGATGTGCCAAAAAAATTTACGAATGCCACTATATTCTAGCTTGAGTGAACGGGTAGGCCGATGCATGCATCATGAAAAGAAAATCTGCTTAAACTAAACTTCCCCCACACATATAAATGGATTAGTGAATCGATAGGATAACTTAAAAGAATTCCTTAATAAAAACCTTATTATTTCTCTAAGTCTCTTGTTCCTAATCTAGAGGGTTGTCCCTAATGGTTGGTTCGTATATGTTTATAGATGAACATGAGGTTGGGTCATGGGAGTACCAGCGCTAGGGTAGACCTAGGCGATAACAGTCACGGTGAGGGCATTGGAAACACCAACAGGGAGAGCCACAAGGCCCCACTTTTGCCTCCTCCTCCACCACCACCACCTTCGATGACACCTGCGGAGATGATGGTGAAGATGCTGGCTACTCGATGCAAGTTAGCCCGTGCCTTGGAGATGCTAGCCTAGGCGATTGGTGGCTTCACTCGTGGGGGGCATGGAGGCAATGGAGGGAATGGGGGTGGTGCCCGTGGTCCCAAGGGGCCCTGTTCTTACCAAGATTTCTTGAAGATGAACCCACCCACGTTCACACCGACTACTGAGCCTCTAGATGTATAGCATTTGCTTCATATTCTAGATTAGAAGTTTCAGCTGCTCACTATGACTGAAGAATAGAAGGTGCACTTTACAGCGCAACAGCTGTTGGGTTCTACCAGTGCATGGTGGGACATGTTCAATGCCATGCAGCCAGTTGATCACCGCATGACTTGGCAGGAGTTTACCTCCACTTTTAGAGAGTACTACATTCCTGCTGGTGTGCTGAACAGGAAGTTGATGGAGTTCCTAGACCTAAAGCAAGGGAGCATGTCTGTGATGGATTATGTGAACAAGTTCAACCATCTGGCACAGTATGCTGGGACCCATGTCGATACTAATGAGAATAAGAGGGACCGTTTCTATCACGACCTCTCTTGCAGTCTGTAGAAGAAGTTGTACATAGGGAACTACCAGACTTTTGGTGCTATGATGAATGCTGTTATTGCCATGGAGGGACTTCAGCGTGAGTCTTAGGCTAAGTGGAAGCACAAGAGGGTGATCACTGGATCTTCTAATCACCCCTAGGCTCAGAAGGTACATGCTGTTAGGCGGATGCCCTATCGGTCTTCGGGTGGACAGTCGTTCCATCATCCTCAACAGACCTACCAGGCACCTCCCACTCAGTACCATGCACCTACTCAGTAGGTGCAACCATAGCCTCAGGGACAGTAGGTTCCGCCTCGTTAGGGCAGGGGAACAAGCTGGGTACTTGTTTCAAGTGTGGCAAGGAGGGCCTCTATGCTTGGGAGTATCCATAGAACTAGCCTACGCAGTCTTCCTAGCCTTTAGCCAACTCCTGTCTGGTCAAGAGGATGATTATCAAGAAGAAGGTGCCCATAATTCGCTCTGGACAAGTCAACTTCACTGAGGCTGAGAAGATCTTGTAGAATGAATATGTGATGGCTGGTATGTTTACCATTGATTCTCACCCAGCATATGTGTTGTTTGATTCTGGTGCATCACATTCATTCATGAGCATGGGGTTTGCATAGAGGCACAATATATCTCTGATGGATATTCCTATTTCCTATAGAATAAGTACACTGGGTGCATAGTTGTGCGTTAATACTCAGACAGATACAGTTAGATTAATGCTAGCCACTCACATTTACCACCTCTAGTTCATGGTGTTGCCTGGGCAAGGCATAGATGCAATTCTAGGCATGAACTGGTTGTGAGTTTATGGGGTAGTCTTGGACCTTAAGCAGAGAGTTGTTGAGTTATAACTTTATTCTTCCGAGGATAGGATGTCTCTTCTTATGTCCTTAGATCTAGTCTTACTAGTTGTTGCTCATGTTGAAGCTTCTCCTAATCTTGCCTCTATTCCTGTGGTCTTTGAGTTTCTGGATAGAGATGTGGAGTTTTCTATTGAGTTAGAACCTAGCACTGCTCCTATTTCATGGCGTCCCTACCGCATGGCTCCTAAAGAACTAGCATAAATGAAGAAGCAGTTAGAGAAATTATTGGAGATGGGCTTTATTTGTCCTAGTTCTTCACTATGGGGTTGTCCAACTATTTTTGTGAAGAAGAAGGATGGTACTCTGTGGATGTGTGTAGATTACTGCCCTCTCAATGTGGTAACAATTAAGAATAATTATCCTTTGGCTCGTATTGATACTTTGTTTGATCAGTTGGCTAGTGCCAAGGTATTTTCAAAGATTGATCTTCATTCTAGGTATCATCAAATTAAGATCTGACCACAAGATATACCAAAGACATCTTTCTCTACTAGGTATGGACTATATGAATACCTAGCCATGTGTTTTGGTCTCACCAATACTCCTGTATTCTTCATGTATCTCATGAATTTAGTCTTTATGCCGGAGTTGGATAAGTTTGTAGTGGTGTTCATTAATGATATTTTGATATACTCTAAGAACAATGAAGAGCATGCACAACATCTTTGGATAGTACTGACTCGATTAAGGGAATACAAGTTGTATGCCAAATTCAGCAAATGTGAGTTTTGGTTGGATCGAGTATAGTTTTTGGGACATGTTCTGACACCTAAAGGTATCTCTATAGACCCAAGCAAGGTGCAAGATATGTTAAATTGGAAGTCTTCGAAGTCAGTGCATTAGATCCCTCAGTTCCTTGGTCTTGCTGATATTATCGGCATTTCATTCCTGACTTCTCCAAAATAGCTCAACCAATGACCAAGTTGCTCTAGAAAGATATCAAGTTTGTATGGAGTTTGGGTTGTGAAGGAGCTTTCTAAGCCCTAAAGGAATTTATTACCTCTGCTTCTATTCTTGGCCAACTAGATATTGACAAGCCATTTGATGTGCATTGTGATGCCTCAAGGACTAGATTGGGATGCGTGCTTATGTGGGATGGACGTGTGATAGCTTATGCTTCATGCCAGCTGAAAAAGCATGAGGTGAATTATCCCACCCATGATTTAGAGTTGGCTGTTGTGGTGCACGCTCTAAAAATTTGGTGGCAGTATTTGTTGGGAAATAAAGTGCATATTTATAAGGATCACAAGAGCCTCAAATATATTTTCACTTAGTTTGAGCTGAACTTGAGGCAACAGAGATGGTTGGAGCTAATCAAGGATTATAATTTGGAGGTTCATTACCATCCTAGAAAAGCTAATGTGGTAGCTGATGCTTTGAGCCAGAAGTCGTATCAAGTTGAAGAAGCACCTTTGTCTCTTAAGCATGCTAAGGTGCTAGCCCATATTGCTCTAGTCTCAGATTTACTTGAGCAAATTATTATAGGGCAAAGGCAAGATGTTTTAGAAATCCCGCATATCAAGGAGTTAAATACTAAAGGTCGTGGTCCACATTTTAGTATTGATGATCAAGGTGTAGTGAGGTTGAAGAACAAATTGGTTGTTCCATCAAGTGATGAGCTTAGATGAAAGATTTTGGATGAAGCTCATCATTCCAAGTTGTCCATCCATCCAGGAAGTAACTAGATGTATCATGATTTGTGCCACTTGTATTGGTGGTCAAATATGAAGCAGGATATCGACAAGTACATCACAGAATGTGACACTTGTGGAAGAGTTAAGGTAGACCATATGCGTACACTAGGATTCTTGTAGCCCTTGCCTATCCCTGTTTAGAAATGGGAGGATATTTCTGTGGACTTTGTTGTTGGTTTGCCCCGCACGACAAAGGGGTATGACTCTATTTGGGTCATTGTGGATCACCTAACTAAGTCCACTCATTTTCTCCTGGTAGATACCAGATATTTAGCCAAGAAGTATACCAAGTTGTATTTTGACCAGATTGTGATCCTGCATGGAGTTTCTCTTACTATCATATCTGATAGAGGGTCAGTCTTTGTCTCTTGTTTTTAGGAGCAACTCCAAGAATGTCTTAGTACTAGTCTCCTCAGAAGTTCAGCTTATCATCCACAAACTGACAGCCAAACAAAAAGGGTAAACTAGGTACTTGAGGATATGTTGAGAGCTTGTACCATTTCTTTTCCTAAAAAGTGGGACGAATGCTTGACTATAGCTAAGTTTTCTTATAGCAATAGCTATCAAGAAAGCATTCGTATGGCACCTTTTGAGGCCCTATATGGCAAGACATGTTGAACACCTCTTAACTAGGTTGAGATGGGTGATCGTGGATATTTTGGGCCTGATTTTATCAAAGAATCTCAAGAGCAAATCAGTATTATTCAGAGCCATTTGAAGGCAGCTCAAAGCCATCAGAAAACTTATGCGGACAAGCAAAGAAAGTCCTTGCAATTTGAAGTTGGTGATCATGTGTATCTTGAAGTGTCACCCATGAGAGGGGTGCATCGATTTGGTGTCCGTGGGAAGCTAGCCCCTCGCTATGTTGGACCTTATAAGGTTTTGGCCCGGTGTGGTTCTATTGCCTACCGTATCCAGCTCCTTGATATTTTGTCAGTAGTGCATAATATCTTCCATGTTTCCCAGTTAAAGAAATGTTTGAGGGTCCCTGATGAAGCAGTGGAAATTGAAGGACTTCCTCTCCAGCCTAACTTGTCTTATATTGAGCATCCTATTAAGATCTTAGATGAAAAAGAAAGAGTGACTAAAAACAATGTGGTGAAGTTTTATAAAGTTCAGTGGCAAAATCATTCGGAGGATGAAGCAACGTGGGAGCAAGAAAGCTATATCTTGAAGCATTATCCCCATCTTCTTTCTAGTTCACTAAGGTAATTGTTTAAATTGGGATTTATTTCTTATCTCTTTTCCCACACTAGGCACATGAAATCTTGGGACAAGATTTTGTTTAAGGGGGTAGATTTGTAACACCTTTGGTGTTACATCGTAAATCATTTACTAAAACATGTCAAGAGCATCATGTTTTTGTGTTAATGCAAGTGATAAAGTGTGTAGATCAATTTCTATAACTCAAAACGGTCAACTAAAATGCGGAGCGAAAGTTGATTCGACAGTCATGTTATATCACTTAGGGTTTAAAACCAATTTTTATTAAGCAAAAATGCTATAGAACATGTGTGTGATACTTAAATAAAGTTTGAAGTATAAACTTTATAGATGACATTGAAATACTTATGGTCGAAAAATGATATTACTCGCTAATATTTCCACTAGCTTAGAAATCACAAATGGAAATCAAATTCAGCTCAAACTTAGAAATTTTTAAGTCTGCCGACAGCTAAACATTGCTATGTTTAGCAATTTTTTGAGAGATTGGGTTAAGGAGTAGGGTAGTATTATGGCTTATTTTAGTAGCCTAATATACCCTCTAAGGTATAGCAAAAGTGGTTTGGGCATTGGATCAACGGTTCAGACGTCTCGAACGCTTTAAAATCCATGCATAACATGAACTTGAGCCGTCTTATGTTGGGCGCAATCACCAGGCCATCCTGTCCTGATGTCGTGGCGTCAGTGCGCTGGGCGCACGCGCACGTGCGCACATGGCCACGCTGGCCGGTTGCTGCTACCGTGGTGGGCACGCCGCTAGCCGCCAACCACGAGCTGCCGCGCCCGCCGCTCACCTGTGCCTGACCATCCTACCACCGTGCCACGCCGTTGCCACTATTGTTGCACCGCTTGGGCTTGGCCAAGGCTGGCCACAGCGAGCTACTGGCCCTACGCCCTGCTGCTCTCGCTCGCACTATTGTTTGGGTGCCACCACGGTTGTGCTACGCTGCCATCGTGTCCACACTACCGGCACTACTCATGTTGCGACGCTACCGCTACTGTCGCGTCATCATCGTGTCCACGCTGATCCGCTGCACCTCTTTGCTTTTGCCAGCCCTGTGCGTGTCGCCTCTGCCGCTCGCACGTGGGCGAGCCGTCGCCGTCACACCATTTATGGCACTGTGGCACACGGGCCACACCGTTTAGACGCATGCACGTGTTGTTTGTAGCGCTGGCGCGTGGGCCTCCCATGCTCGCTGCTCGTGTCCCCCAAGGCATGGACAAGCGAGCCCACCTGTCGCGCCGTCTCTCTCTTTCCCTCTTTCTTCCTCTGTTTTCTGCCGCCGTCGCGTCATGTCACGGTGAAGCCAGAGAGCGAGCACCTCTCATCAATTCCTCATGCTCGTGTCTCCACCTTCACACCCCCTCTCTAGCTGACCCCACCCCACCTTGACTTGCATCATGCAGAGCTCAATTTTTATAGCTTTGCCCACCACCGTGCTGTTAAGGCCTGTCGCCGCCTGCGTCATGGCCAGTCTCCACAACTTCATCCCGCGCCAATTCCTCTACACCACTAGCTAGCCTTAGCTCCCTCTTTGTCATGCGCACGCTAGTTGTAGCTCTAGTGCTGTCTCCTCACCACTGATGTGGCCGTGCTTTTGTGGTCCGCCGTTCACCTCGTAGCGCGCACAAGGCTAGCCTCGCTCGAGTTGTCTCTGGCCGAGCCGGCTTCTCGGTATGGTCACTGGTGAGTTGTTGTTGCTCACCCGCTACCCCTACCATCTTGTTGTTGTTGTGGCTCACCTGAACGCCATCACCATTGCCGCAGGGTGCCTGCCATCGTGGAGAGGTCCATCTACAGCGTCCTGGCTCGTGTAACCGCCGCCCATCGTCTCACATCGATCCCTAGGTGAGCATCGGCCTCGTAGATAGGTCAATGTGGGTCCCATGTGGCCGGCATAAGTGCCAGTGCCACCGCTCGCCGTGCTAGAGCACGTGGGGATGGCTGAGGACCTTGCCATTGAAAAGAGGAGAAAGATCTGAGGGTTCCGTTGCAAAGTCGCTGTCTATAGAACTGTAACGTGGGCTATGGCCTGTTTTGCTCATAGTCTAGTGACACTTTTGCAAGAGTGTCGGCGCGCATGAGCTTCCTCGCCGTGGGATGCCTCCGCACGTGGGTCGTGCCTCACCTATGGGCCACCGCATGCTCGTGCGCGAGCGTTATGCCGTGTGGGCCATGTTGGGCCGAATTGAGTTTATCTTTTTCATGGAGAATAAAAATAGCTTTTCATTTTAATTCTGAGCTGAACTTTAGTAAATTATATAAAATCATGTAGGTATCCAAAAATTGTGAAACTAATTTTGTTAGTTCCTAAAATTGTGCTGTATCTATTGGTGTATTTAGTTCATATAATATTTGTTGATACTAGGAACTATTAAATCATTTGAGAGTGCTTAATATTATTAGGTTAAATATTATAGGAATTTTTGTGGCAATATGGTGATAGCTGTAGCTTTGAAAATTTTACAGTAGCTTCATGGTATTATTATGTGCTCACTATAATTTTTGTAGCTTTAGAATAGACTTAACATAAGGGTAGTTAAATGCTCTTTGTTTCAAATATACATTAAATCATTAGTAGAAATAAAGATATATCCTTCATTTGTAAAGCTAGGTGTTTGTTAGTTGAACCCAACACTTTACTTGATGATGATGATAGTTAACTTAGTATCTTAGTCATTAGGGCTAGCTTAGTAGTTTACCATGTGTATTCTTAATTTAGGAGCTGCTGTTGCTAAAATACTAAGTGTTGCATCATCATTGCATGCATGTAGAGAATGAGTTGGCGGAGATCGTGACCATCAGAGACCATGAGTTCGAGGAGGTGATCGAGGAGTACGAGGAGGAGATCCTCATGCAAGAGGAGGTCCCAGAGCCGCCACTGACTGACTGAGCTGACACCGCACCTGCCAAGAAGCCCTGGTGCATAACCCTTATTTTGAATGATCACTAGATATATATGTGTTGTGCATTTACGTTATAGGATTTATATTGAAACTACATGCATAGATGTACCTACCTAGGAGTCCTACTAGTATAGGTCGAGTAGCTGCTATGCTTAGGCTATCGGTAGCGTGAGTAACCTATCGATACTCATAATAGGTGATTATTATTATCACTCTCATAATAAAATGGTGAAAGGAAATGAAGATCGGGCAGGCATATGGTATGGGTATTGGTGGGTGTAAGAGGTTGTGTCCCATAGCCAATGGAGCATAACTTGGTAACACTGTTTTCCCTATCCATGTTGGTTAAGGACCAGCCATTGCATTGGTTTCTAGTCAGGTCACAGATTTATTATCTTGAGCACATACTTGTTTGTGGGAGCAGGGAAGGCTCGTTGCTCTCTTGTTGTGGGCTCCGACTCTTTCCAGACCGACTGATTAGAGGTAGGGATGGTGTATGTCTAAGCACCACCCTGAGTCTGGTACTCAGGAGTGGGGGCTTAGAGTCCAAGTTTGGACGGGGGCCTAGACCCCTTGATTGGAAAGTGGTGGGTTGGTCCTGCTTATGCCTAGGGTATAAGTGGGGTGTGTGTTTTGGGCTACCCAGCTAGGCTACATTGATTCAAGAATCGCCATGTAATATGGTACAACTTGTCTACGATCTAGCACCGTGGTAAGAACTAGAAGATGAAAGATGGTGAAATGGATCTAATTGCTCAACTCTTGCTTGAAAGTAGAACATGTGCTTACATAGAATGGCTAGATAAATGAACTAATCATGACTGCTAATAAGAACATCCAAAAGGATTCCCTACTAGAAAGGCTTTTTGCAAAAAGGAAAACCAACAAACCATAAAGCTTATCATATCCTTTGGAGTCGAGAAGTTATTCCCACTAGTCGGGTAAGTCTTGCGAGTACATTGTGTACTCAGAGTTTATTTACCCCTGTTGCAGGTGCAGCTTGAGGAGAAGCTATTGAGTGGAGGATTCTACTGGTGGGCACAGATGGATCCTTGTATCTTATCGTTAGAAGTTTATTTCAATTCTGCTGTTTAAATTCCGCACTCTGAATTTGGTATTGTAATAATGTATTTCTGAGAACTCTTGATGTATGAAATGAACTAAGTATTGTAAACTCATTCTCATTATTGGATCCTAGAGGGAAAAATGTGGATAGTTCAAGTTCTCCTTTGGGGTGTGCTCGACAAAACCGTCCGATGTAGCTTGCTTTCGGGGTGTTTAGTGTCTAGTGGAAGACAAGCGCCTCCGAAGGTGTGTTATTTCAGGCGGTTCTACCACAATCACCCCTCACGAGAGTGTTTCATTGTAGGTACCCCCAAGGGATACATCAAAAGCATCCATGAGGGAGGTGCTACCCCAATAGCCAACCTCGATGATGAGGTCGAGGGGGATGTAGGGGCCCACCTCACCTGTGGGTAGAGCAGCTGAGGGCATGGCACCAAAAGCTCGAAGAAGCATGACTCTAGCTCGAGCGCCATGGAGACCATGGGTGTGCGCATGCCATGGCCCGCGACGTAAACCGAAGGATCATCGAGGACGATGAAGCCCTCCCACACCTCACCCTGGCATGCCAGAATATCACTTCCACGATAGCCTTACTCCAAGGGCTTCCGGGGCCCACCACGCTTGATGATGGTTGGGCCCATCGTGAGATTTGCACGCTACTCGAGCATGCGGCTATGTAGCAGGCCGAGAGCTCACTGTCCTGATGACGCAAGCTTGACGCCAGCCAGTGTGCGCTAAGAGCGACCCAACAGGGATGCGTTAGTCCACCAGGCGCAGCGAGGTGGTAGGCCACACGCTGAGGTCCCGGTGCATGAGCGTCTTGGCCTCTACTGTGACACGCGCGACACCCTGGATGCCCGTAGGTGTCCCCACGGCAATGAGAGGGAGGAGGCTAGCCATGGCTACCACTCTCATCATGGCGGATGCTACGACAACGGCAAGGACTGAAGCCTGAGCCCTAACTTGCTGGGACCTCAGGCCTTTGGTCGACACATCCTCAATGTCGTCTTCCCACCGTGGTATCAACCGCCGACCAACATCCTAAAATACTCTATGGAAGCAAACCCCAGACTATGGCTCGAGGATTGTCGGCTTGCTTGCCAAGCCGGCGGAGCGGATAGTGGCAATTTCATTATCCGCAACCTTCCATTGTTCCTGGCCGATTCCGTATGAACATGGTTGGAACACCTTCTGCCCAACCGAATCTAATGTTGGGCGGACCTAAAAGAGATCTTCGTGGGAAACTTCCAGGCCACATACGTGCGTCCTGGGAACCCATGGGATCTCAAAAACTACCGATAGAAGTCTAAGGAAACTCTTCGTGGGTACAACTGGCACTTCTCCTGGTAGTGCAATGAGCTGCCTAACATTGTCGACGCTGATGTCATAGGAGCTTTCCTATCTAGGACCACCTATGAGTCCCTAGTTCACAAGCTAGGACATAAGGGCCTGCAAACCATCAAGGAGCTCCTCGACATCGCCACCAGCCATGCCTCGAGCGAGGAGGTAGTCGAGGCGATTTTTGACCGCCCCAAGGGCAAGGCAAAGCAAGACGAGGATGCCGACGAAGGCGCCTCCAACCGCCCCAATAAGAAGAAGAACAAGCAGCGGCGCGAGGGCTCGCTCGTGGCCACTGCCGACCGCAAGGGGGGTCAAAAGCCCACTGAGGGTACCTCGGACCACTTTGAGAAGCTGCTCGAAGGGCCATGCCCAAACCATGCTTTCCCCATCAAGCACCTATATAGGGACTACATCCTCAAGAAATGGTTCTTGTCTGGAGGCTCCAACAAGGGGAGCATAGGAAGGAGCCCAAGCCAGCCATAGACGACGCCGAGGGGAAGGATGGTGGATTTCCAACGCTAGATGGCTACCTCATGATCTTCGGAGGGTCAGCGGCCTATGACTCCAAGCACTGCCAGTAGCTTGCACAGTTGATACTATGGTGGGAAAGCCGCGTTGAGAATGTGCTAGCCAAAAGCCTAGGGCCAGCCAGATTGAGGCATGGGCTTCGGTCTTTGTCACTGTCGTAGTGTCCGTCATGACGAGGATGGTAGCCATGGCTAGTCTCCTCTCTCTTGTCGCCCCTTCCACGTCTACAGGCATCTAGGGTGTTACGTGCATCACAATTGGGGCCGAGACGCTCATGCACCGGGACCATGGCAAGTCCCTCGCCATTGTGTGGGGCCTGGTGGATGGACATGTCCTGGCCATGTCGTCCCAAAGACATGAGCTGACTAGCATCTAGCTCGCATCACCGAGACAGCGAGCATTCTGCCTATTGCACCACTGCTCGCTCGAGCAGCGTGCGGATCTCGCGGTGGGCCCAACGGTCTTCGGGTGTCACGGGCTCCGAGAGCCTTTGGAGTAGGGCTGTTGTGGTAGCTATGTTCTGACTTGTCTAGGGGAAGTGCGGGAGGCCTCCATCGTCCTCGATGATCCTCTAGTTTACATCATGAGCAATGGCATGTGCGTGGACCCCATCCCCGTGATGCTCGATCTCACGTTCGAGCTCCGTGTGCTCATGCTCCAGCTAGAGGCACGCATCTTTGAGCTCCTGATGCCGTGCTCTTAGCTGTTCCACCTGCATATAGGGAAGGCCCCCGCATCTTCTTTGACTTCATCGTCGAAATCATTTGGTGGGGAACCCCTCCCTCATGGACACTTTTGACATGTCCTTCGAGGGTATCTACCATAAAATATATTCGCGAGGGGTGATGGCTCCCCCTACTAGAGTCAGATTCGGAGATCCACTCTGAATCTCCCTCGAGAAGGTCATGGAAAGACTCCATGACGTAATCGACCATTCCTATGAATTCATCATCCATGGGAGGCGGGCACATGCACTATACAGCGAGGTGACCAACGGTCCTCGTGGTATTGTGCAGACCGAATGGGAACACTATCAGGGCATCCCGGGTGAGATATTTCGAGGAGAGCGGCTCCCCTCCGGCAAGCTGTGTCATGACATTGGCGAAGGAGAAGATGAGGTAGCGCACATCCTCTTGGGATGGTTAGGGTCCCAGGAAGGAGTCAAGCTGACAATCCAGCCTCCCGTAATCGAAGCCGATGAGCCAGTCGCTCCTGGGGACACAGGCCTCCGGTTTATGCAGTTGTAGCTTCTCGAGGGCCTTGATGGTTGCATCGAGGTGGGTGGAGCAAAGAAGTTGGATGGGGGTAGGAGCCCATGCCAGCTCTCCCTCCATGGCGATGATAAAGTCTAGGCTCCCAAAGCGCACGTGCGTGCCTAGGATGCAGCTAACGCCGTGGCTAGCCATCCGTGGCCTGTTGTGGACGATGAGACGCGCAAAAAGGCCCTTACCTGGCGCGCCAACTATCGGTATTTCAAATCACCAGCTAGTAAATTTCTAGTTTGTGCGTCTGACCCAGATGGCTGTGCTCGGAGGACACAAGGATTTATACTCGTTCGGGCGAAACGTCCTTTGATCTAGTCTGCTACTACTCATGTTATCGGCACTTGGTTTGTAGTAGGGGTTACAAGCTGCCGAGCGCCTAAGCCTTCCGCCGCTCAGACGTGTTAGATGTGTCTTTGAATTCCCCCTCCGTGGGGTGTCCTGCTTCCCCTTTTATAGATGAAGGAGAAGATGCAGGTTACATCGGAGAGAGAGACGAGGACAGGAAGGCTTCCGGGACTGCAACACCTTCTATCTCCTTTACGCGGGTCCCACCGGCCCTGTAGATGACGACGGGGATGGCTCCACATCATGGCCCTGTTCGTCACCGATGTCGTACACGAACATCGTCGGTCGGTCATGGCGATCCATCCTGTCCTAGTGGACGGTATGGCTCATTGATGTCTCCGCCCGAGGCCATACGGGGAGTAGGTAGTACAGTGCTGGCACGCCTGATGCTATTGGCAACATGTGTCCTCAGACGTGGCCCGTCGTGGTCGCAGGTCATGTCAAGACGCGTCTGCTCCCCTTTTGGCGTCAGAAGTTTAACCCTGGACTCGTACTTTTAGACACGTAGTGGTTGGGGTCAGTACGGACCTCTGTCGGGTGAGGGGGTGCCCGCGCCCTTGGGGATCGGGCGAGGTGGAGTCCGTGCCCTCAGGGTCGGGCGAGGTAGAGTCCGCGCCCTCAGGGTCAGGCGAGGCAGAGTCCGCGCCCTCAGGATCGGGCGAGGTGGAGTTCGTGCCCTCGGGGTCGAAACGAGGCGGGGCTCTCGCCCGAGGGGTCGGGCGAGACGGAGCACGCGCCCTTGGGGTCGGGTGACCCAGATCTTGTATCCTTGAGGTCGGGCGAGACGGAGCCCGTGCTCTCGGGGCCGGGCGAGACCAAGATACGCTCTTGACCATCCGAGGGAGTTAGCGTTTGCGGCCATTAGCTTCCTTCTTTCGGGTATCCCTGATACTGATACCCGACATCATGCATTTGAATTTGTGTTGTGATTGAACTCCCCACCTTAACACGGTACTCTAACTCATAAAAGTATGGGAGAGAGCAAATGATAACAAAAACACTAATATTTACTCAAAATATATCATAGCCTTAAATTTCATACTATCTAAGTGTTGGTATAGTTAAATATCGAGTTCTGTGACTTACTACGAGGATCCATAAAAATATGTAATTAATCTTATTAAGCCCAAACATATTTACTTGTAAATATATCCTAACCTTAATTTCCATACTATCCATGTGCTAGTATAGTTAAATACTGAGTTTTGTGACTTACTTTGAGGACCCATAAAATTTATAATTCATCTTATTAAAACGAATAAGAGTTTAGTTATTGAATTGTCAAGGTAGAGGCAGACTCTAAGCGTGCTCGACCGCCAGGCATGTCTCCACCATGCCACCACTGTTGTTAGCACGTTACCCATGCGACGCTTTCTGCTAGGGCCTAGCCTCATGGCCCGCTGCAGGAGGCCCGGTGTGGCGGGTAGGCACCTCTGTCTTCATGGTCATGAGGTGGTGAGACAATGTCGTCCACTCTTTGATTTTGGTCTCTCTTCGTGGGGTGTTGCACCGCGACTCCGGCCGGTGGGGGAGGCGTGTAGGAATAGCGCATACGGCAAATCCATGGCCAGGAAATGTGAATCCATAGTAGGCGAAGCGCTGTAATTTTCAGCAATCCGTTGAGCCTGTTCATTGACCTCATCGACCGACGTCGTTCTTGCTGTGCAGAAGCCAATGGCAAGATCGCATGGCTTAGTTCATCTACTTCATCTGGAACTTGTCGTTCTACAATCTTGTTTTCTGTTTGTTTTTATTTTTATTTTGAGACATTCATTGATGTAGAGATTTATACAGCTGTCATGCTACATTTTCTTTTATTTGACAGATTTCTTTCTTCCCTCTTTTTTATGGGTTAGCTTCAATGAGCTGCAATTGGACTCCATATTGAACACCCTTCGGACAAAAAAAAACAGAAAAAGGAAAACTAATAAACATGATAAAACAAAGAAACTCCTAACCATATATATGTATTAAAAATAGGTTTAGAAAGGGAGGGATACATAGATAAAGATTTCTTTTGGCAACTCTGCTTAGGACTTTAACTCAAGGCAATCGCAAACCTCGTGGGCCCATATATATATTTATGCATGCTGTGGACGTATGGCATTGAAAAAGAAAAGAAAATCAGGAAATTTGAAAAAGGACATGGACGGATGGATGGTGTGGTGGACCAAAACGGGAAAAGATTTATATTCTTATATTTTTCTATTTAGATTAGGGTTCCTTTTCATATTACTCGGGATCTGAGAGATTTAATTGGATTAGGATTCCTATATCCTAACTACCTTAAGTAGTCTGCATTGCTATATAAAGAGAAGGACTATATGCGGTTTCCATATTCACAAAGTTAGTTAAGAGAGTGCCGGACGAAAAAAATGAGTAGAAAGAAATTTTGCCTCTTTAATATTAGGTATAGAAGAAGACATTCAAGCAAAGGATCACATAGATTTCAATTGAGTGCTCAATGTTGATTCAAGACGTTGTACTCAATAATTATGGTGAAGGTGGCAAGGAAATTGTTTGGAGGTAATAAGCAAGATGAAGGGCAAGTGATGGCTTGGAAACAGAGATACCATGGTCTGTTGTCTAAGTGAAAGAAGAGAGTACTCGATGAGCCGATAACTAATCGAACTATGAGGAGTCATGTTTTGTGGAGGACCAAACAATTATTGTGCCTGTTCGCTTGTTGGTTTCAGCCAGCTCAAACCAGCCAGCCAACAGTGTTTTCCTCTCACAATAAATCAGCACCAGCCAGTCCAAACCAGCCCAGAAACCAACCAGCGAACAGGCCGATTGTATCATAAGTGGAAGTGAAAGCCTTGAATTGAACTCCCATGTGCTGAAATGGTTTAAGATACAAGCTCAAAATTATGTTGCGTTGGTTAAAAAGAATGAGACATAGATTATTGCAAACCCTTATGAAGATATATTAAGAAGAAATGGCATGTGAAGATACTGCATACTCAAGTTGTTGAAATAGGCATACTTTTTTTTTATCTTGAGTATAGGTATTTCATACTATTAAATGGGATGTAATATGAATGGTTCGATATATTTTAAGTGCTCAAACTAACTAAAACCCGTGCTAACATGAGAGACGCAAAACCTTATGAAATGGCATATGAAGATACTGGGTACTCAAGTTGTTGAAATAGGCATACTTTTTTTTTATCTTGAGTATATGTATTTCGTACTATTAAAAGGGATGTAATATGAATGGTTCGATATGTTTTAAGTGCTCAAACTAACTGAAACCCGTGCTAACATGAGAGACGCACAAGCACTTGGATCAACATGATTTGGGGTCTGTAAAATGTTTCGGTGTCTCTGGAAGTTCCTGTTTGACTCCCTATCCAGAAGTTCTAGACCTGACAGAATAGTATGTAGCCTGTTAAGTTCCGACATCTAGTTTATTAAATTCCAAAAGTCCTGGACTTTGGTCTCTGTCAACTAGTTTGTGAGTATATTGTATTTATACCCACCCCTCCTTTAAATTTGTAGGGTTGTTGCTGCCTCCCAAGCCTATAATCGAAGAATAACTAAAGAAGAAGTCTCTCTAGCTCTGCCTACTCTCTCTTTGTGAGAATTAAGTGAGATCTTATGAGTTGAGTTGAGAGGGTGAGAAATTAAGAGTTTGTGAACACAAGAGAACACTCCACATCCTTGAACACTTGTGGGTTTCGTCATGTAATTTGTGAAACGTTTGTTACTCTTAGAGGTGAAGCCTCCTAGACGGCTAGGTATCATGGTCCCGCGAGCTCCTGTGCTTGTGATGAACCGCGTGAAGGCCCCGATCTGTCTTCCCAGTCGAAATTTACCAACAACTCTTAAGATGTATTAAGATTTAGAGATGTCTAATGAGTATAATTTGATATAAAATACTATAAAACCAATGTTGTATTAAAATATTAGTGTAAATAATTTCATGTGCCAAGCATACATGCGTAAAATTTGATTACTCCACATGTTTCAAACTGTAAGTCCTTTTTAGCTTTTCGTGGTATATAGCTTTTTTTCCGGTAAAACTAGATATACACCATGTCTACTACTCTATCCGTCCACAAAAGAATGCAATTATGGTTTACGTGCCGATTAATTGAGCTAAAGTTTGACCAAATTTATAGTAAATAATATTAGTATTTATGTCTCTCAAAAATTTATTATAAAAATATATTTTATAACTAATCTAATTATACTTACTTTGTATATGTGTCATGAATGTTTGAATTTTTTTTATATAAATTTAGTCAAAGTTCATGTCGTTTGACTCATCGAAACTTGAGAATTGCATTCTTTTTGTGGACGGAGGCAGCAGATACATGGTAAAAAATTATATATTTAGAAAAATCAAGATAACTTACGATTCAGCGCTGAAAGAGTATATCTTAGTGAAAGATCTACAAAGTTTAAGTAAGTTGTTTATAAATCCTAAAGAAAACGGAGGGGAGCAGTATAATCGGTCGGTCGGGAAAGGGGAGCAAAGAAGGACGCACCATTACCAGCATGTGGCACACAGCCTAGGCGCACATTTCTGTCCATTTCCACGTTCCCACTCTGTTGGAGTTCCCTTTTCCTTTGCGCAACAAGGACATGTGGGGCTGGGGCTGGGGCTGGGGCTGGGGCTGGCTGTACGATGTCCGATTGCTACTGCGACTGCTGCTGCAAGGAAGATTCCTCTGTCCACTTTCCAAACTCGTGCCGGCAATGCCAATGCAGCGAGACGGGCATGCGAATCAGCATCGGCGGAGAAACAAACAAACCAGGCAGGTCTTGTTAGTTCTCCAAAAGTGCGCTATACAAAAAAGAAAATTTCCTGTCACATTAAACTTACGATTCATGTATGGATACTAAATGTAGACGAAATCAAAAACTAATTGCACAGTTTGCTTTAACTTTGCGAGGCGAATCTTTTGAGTCTAATTAGTCAATGTTTGGACAATAATTCACAAATACAAACAAAATACTACAGTGTAGAATCGTGCACTATGCAAAGCTGAACTAAACGCGCCCTAGGGCTTGCTGCTCCTGCTTCTCCCCTTGATTTCGTCGAACGACAAACGGGCTTGCATTGCTTGGCCGGCGAAGCTACTGTGTTCGTTCGTTCGTTCAAAGCAGGAACGGATGCATGCCTGCTGACTGCTGTGTTGTGTTGGAAACAGGCGGCAGGCAGGGCGAGGGGTATGTTCACAGCTTCTGCGAGGAAGATTCCTTTTATCCACTTCTCTTATACGTAGTTTCTTTTTATGTTTGATTTCCACTTCTCCAAAGAGCTCGTAATAAAGTACGCGGAGCATGCGAATCAGGAGCGAAAGTTTCTGCCTTTGAGATCCCGTAAGTTGAAACCGCGCGTGCTGCTGGATCGTGCTGCATAGTAGGAGTACTACGGAGAACCAATACTGCAACTGTACCATTCTCGTACTCCAGGGAAAGTCCAGGCTGGCCGCTGTAGCCTGTACTGTACAAGTAGCACGTAGCAGGCGGAGATGAGAGCCCGGCCCCTTCGCTAAAATTTGATTTATACTGTTGTTTATTCTGATCTACTACGAGAAAGAAATACTATTCGTTCACATAGAAGGACAACTGAAGTTGCGTGTAATAGGGCGCTTGTCAGCCGTCCAAATCGGGCAATTCCGTAAACCACGACGCCAGCCGACCACTGCGGGGGCGATACGCACGGGATGACCTCACCACCACCTCTCACCGCACGCACCACAGAGCTGGGGTCCAGTCCAGGACGACGACCGGCACGTAACCTTTTGGCTTTTACAGCTTGCGTCTGGGTATGCAACTAACGGTGGCGATGACGACCGCGCGCGGCGGGAGGAGCCGGTTCAGTGTATGAAGCAGCCTGCCCCCCGCGTCGTGATAACAGAGAGGCCCGTTCGTTTCGCCGAAAAAATAAATTGAAATACCATTTTAGCTAATTTATCGTGAAAGAAAAATATTATTTCGTTTGAAAAAACAAGCTGAAAAGTATAGATTATAAGATAAACGAGCAGAGCCAGGAGCTGCTGTACTCTAACCTGCACAGAGTAAAAAAAAAAAAACAGTTGATACCGGGTTCGTATGCGCTCACCACAAAGCTTTGAAAAATCAACGAGATTATGAGAAAACAACAACAACAAATATATATCTACTCCTTGCCCTCACAAACGGCTCGCAGGAGCATTAGAGTAGATGTAATACCGACTGCATGCACCACCTCTAATCCTGTCAATTATCTCTCCTCCTTGCCCTCACAAACGGCACGCAGGAGCATTCACTTTCACCACCTGAGTAACCTGACATCCTTGGATAAAGTTGCATGCATGTTTTTACTCCTATAGATAGCATGTTCTTTTGTTTTCCTACGATAATTCTTTCCCTAAAGCATCGAATTTTAAAACGGTTTCCACCACTAAATTGCTAGCATTTTTGTTAATAAATTGATGTCCATTTTATACACAGTGGTACCTATGCTCCACGACATGTATTTATGTTTACGATCGGACACACTGGTTTCTATGTTGCAGTGTGTACTTATTACTGGACATAATGGTTTCGGATTTCAAATTTTAGAGAAAATTAGAATTATCCCAATATTTTAAACCATGGGGGGTTCCGTTTTATACTCGAAGAAAACGCTTCATACGCGAAAGTTGGCTGAAAGGACGGGAAGGACGGTCCAACAGGAAGCAGCAGTATGGCGACGTCTGTTGGGCCAGTAAGCAGGCCAGCGGCCCAGCTTCCTCCTCCGCCTCCGTCACCGCCGCTTCCTCTTCCCGTGCGGCAACGGCCGTTGCCCACCGTCGTCTCCTCTCCCCGCCGCTCCTCCCTGCATCACCAGCCGGCAGCCGCTGCCCATTCTCCTCAACCGTGTCCGCGCTCCTCCACCGCGCAAATCGGATTGGACCGCCACCAGCTCTCCACTATCTTCACCGTTCTATGCGCCTCGGATCCCACTATCCCAGCCTCCACGGGGGCCAGAGCCACCGTGACCGCAACGTGTGCCGCCTTCTCAACCACGCCTTCGACTGCACCGGTGTCGCACCGCCGCGCCCTGCGACTGCTCCGCCGGGAGCCGCTCCTACGCCTGCTCCGCTCGCTCGGCGCCCAAGACCGTCGCCGGCGTGGTCAGCCTCGGGCTATCCAGGGGCAGCTCGCCTCGTCGCCCGGGACCAAGAGTCCAAGACAGAAGCACACTGAACGTTCGCGGCGGCGACGGAGTGGAATGTCACATTGTGGATTGCAGTCATCTCCGGGCACATAGTTCAGCGAAGTGCCATCAGCTCCACTATGCCAAGCAATTTCAGGTATCAGACACATTTTTCTCCTACTTTGTTTTGTTTCAATGTTTTGTTCATCTGTGGTCTACACTATTATAAAAAAACGCTGGCTAAGGGGGGTAAACACCCCGAGCTATTTGAGCTCAGCCCGACGGGGACCGTTAGCCGGTGGGAGGGCCACTCTATTTTACCCGTGCTTAACGCGGGACATGCGAGGTTTTATTTTTCCCACACCGCCGACCAGAAATTCGCCCGACCAAGGATTCGAAGGCTAACTGGTCCAGCAACAGTAGGCACACGTATTATAGAGATATATGTTTTGCTACTCTGACAAGCTTATGTGTCAGACTACCAGTCTAATTGCGAACTGCCCATGGCAATGAACGAAAGATCAGAACTGGTCAAATCGTTTTGTGATGCGTTTACCTCTAGGCTTTCATGAACTTAAGGTGTTAGCTAAAATGACATAGTAAATATGCAAAAGTTAAAACAACAAATTGACATTTCTACATGATTTCTCTGGAAAAAATCATAGGATATATAACCCTCTTCCAAGTTTATGGTTTCTTCATTTTTCCACATACAGTTCACATCTTGGTGCCTTCAAGCAATGAGTACCTTTTTCTTTAACTTGTTTATTATGGATCATAAACATTGAGTTGTCTTAGTATTTAAAAGATAAATCTTGCTCCAATTTTTTTAAAAGGTCCTGCTAATTTATCAATTCACCTTATCATCTTCGTTTACACTATGGAATAAATTGAATTTTACTTCCAAACGGAACTTCAGCCTCTGAATTCCTTATTATGGATACATGGCAATAACACGATCCGCTGCTTTAGTTTGTAAAATATTTCAGTAAACCTTATTCATCCCCCTACCCCATCTATGTGACATCGGATGTTCTCTATCTTTGAATTCTGTATTTACATTTAAGCACTTTGTTATGGTTGTGGATATTGTACCATCTAGCTGTCATATGATCCTAGTTTTAACTTACATTACAGTTGCTTTGTTAGGCTTAAGCTTAGGCGTATTTGGCTTCTTTTTGCAGGTTTGTTGGCTAGAGTAAGTTAAATATTTATATTCAACTAAGTATGGTTATTGTTCTCAAAGATCATGAGAATAATAGTTAAAGGTAAAATTCCTTATTACAATTTTTACTAAAGCTTTTTTCGATATACTTGATTTCACTTCTCTTCTATCGGCTACAAGTTTAGTTCTTTTTTGCTACTAAAGTTGGTTGTTGTCATTAAATGCACATGCATATTCTCTTTTCTAAGATGGCAAAATTAAGTGCACCTCATCTCATGACATCTCCATGAACAGCTTCACCACTGTTGCAAGCCACCAGCATGGGGAGGGTACACGAAGACATAGTTTGAGACTTATATAAAAGGGTGATTGTACAACCTCAATTTAATATTAAGATTAACAAACTTAAACACAAGTATAAATAAAATTCTGGTATTGGAAACTCTTAAAACATGCATATATATATTTTCATGTTTTTCACGAACATGCAGGAGAGCTGTGTACCATTATATTAAGAAAAAAATGTTTGTAAAATGTAATCCGTACACCAAAACAGGCAAAAACACTCGAACAAGAAAATACAAGCTCGACTAAACTCAAAACATTAAAATTGACCTCAGCCAAACATCAACCGCACAAGGGCAAAGAGATGAGAGACCCCTTGTGCCCCAGCCAAACACCAAAGGTGTAGCTCCTCTCTGATGAAAACCAGCACCTCATTCAAGCTTGGCAAAATTCCATAAAAAACACAACGATTGCGTTGATTCCAGATTGCCCATGCTCCTAAAATGATGATGGAATTTAGCTTTTTTAACAGGACCACTCACTCAAAATTAAAACATCATGTTCTACTTTATATACCCACCATCTTTAAATAAATTTTTTTGGCTAAATCTGATGTGCCAAAAATCAAGTACAGAGAATGAAGAAATGCTAGAGTGAGATATAGCAATCCCCCTCAAGAATCGAATCCAACCTCATCCACTTCTAAGCGCATATATACTTCTAGGATGCACTAATCCTCGCCTGTCGCTGGCATCCTCAATATCGATCAATGGCCTAGTGAGAAGATTGTAGTTGCAAAATGTTGAATGGAGAAAGGATGAATAGATTGTATCAAAACCATGGCTATAATCTGAAAGGGGGTATGTGAATGCATGAAAGCAAACAATTATGTGGCTGCAAATCTTGCAATCAAATATAATAACATATATATTGCGGGGGAAAGGCTTGTCTCGGTTATCCCTTCCCCAGACCCCACTCATGTGGGAGCCTCCGACACTGGGTCTGCCCTTTTAAATATAATAACATATATGGAACCCACGGCATATAACCAATGTTGTTTTGTCCCAAATAATTGAGACCTAACCAAGATCGATCCATGTATTAATAAACACGCACCAAAATGAATGGAGATATGTTATAGGCTTCCTAAAAGTAAATCATGGAGTTTATGTTTGGCTTTGTATCCAGGTTAAAGGGGAAATCCCATAATTACCACTTTTACCGAAGCCTCTCTTTTGTTATACTTGATTTCCCTTTGCTGTTGGCTTCAGTTTAGGTTTTTGCTACTAAAGATGACTGTTGTCATTAAATGCACTGTTTTCTTTTTTGGAAATGGCAAAGTTAGGTGCCCTTCATCTCATGCATCTTCATTAGCAGCTCTGCCTACATGTTGCAAGCTACCAACATAGAGAGGGTACACAACGACCTGGTATTGGAAGAAACACATGCATATTTTTCATGGTTTACTTTTTATGTTTTTTATTGTTTACTTCATATATCCACTGTTTTTAAACATAAATATAGGACAATACCTGATGCATAAAAAAATCAGGTTGGAGGAGAAAAAAATGCTAGAACGAAACATAACAATCCCGAATCGAATAAAAGATCGACCACTTCTAAGTGCATATATACTACTTCCAGGAGCCACTCGTCCACGCCTGTCGCTCGCATCCTCAAGATTGACGAATGATCTAGTGAGAAGATTGTAGGCACAAAAATGTTGAATAGAGATAGGATGAAGAGATTGTATCATAAACATGTCTCTATAGTCTGAACGGGGTTTTACACAAATGCACCCAATTCTGTGGTTGCAAATCTTGCAATGGAACATAATGATATTTATGGAACCCACAGCGTGTGGCCAAAGTTGTATTTGTCCTAATGGAATTGCAAAGTAGATGAACCAATCCATTCATGTACTAACACACATGTGCCAAAATGAATGGGGACATTATATGCACCCTGAAAGTAAATAACGGAAGTTAGTTTTTTGTAATCAGGTTAAAAGGAAATTTTCTTATTTACCTTTTTTTTGTCATAACCTCTCTTGCTATGCTTGATTTCACTTCTTTGCTGTTGGCTTCAGTGTTTTGCTTTACTTTATATCTATATTTATATATTTTGTACTTTATATATCCACTGGCTTTAAATAACAATGTTGGATCAAATATGATGCAGCCAAAATCAAGTGAGGAAGAGGAAGAAATGCTGGAACGAAATACGGCAATCCCGTTCAAGAACGGAATCCAAGATCAATCACTTCTAAGCACATATATACAATGGCAAGACTGGCAAGCGCTAAAATGTTGAATGGAGAAAGGACACAGAGATTGTATCGTAATCATCAGGGGACGATTTTAGAAAATCAGCCGTTGATATTACTCCCTCAATTTCAAATTATAAGACGTTTGGGCTTTTTTAGATACATTACTTTTACTATGAATGGAGTAATTTGGAATGGAGAGAGTAGTATATATAACATAGTCTTGCTAGAATCATATATAGGATGCTCTCTTGTGGGGGAAAAACAATGCTTACAATTCAATTGGTGCAAAGTCATTGCTGTCTTGAAATGTGTCTCCTCCCAATAATAGCAATGCATATATGGCTGTAGTCTGGTCTGAATGGGGGCACGTAAATGCATGCAAGCACCCAATTCCCTGACTGCCAAACTTGCAATGGAATAGAATAATTAAGCTGGTGATCTGGTCCGCATGATAGCATCGCTCGTCACGAGCGAACGCCAAGCCTGGAAGCGTCCCAATCGCCACATCGTGGCCACGCATCTTGTTGCTTGTTGGTGCCTCGGTACCATCCATCCCTCCAAATGTATATCACGTTGCATTATTTGTTCATAATCCATGTCGGCTTGAGCACGCTGGAGACCAGATAATTTTCAGGCACATAGGTCATGGCAATCTACAAATTGATAGTCAGTACTGTGCTTGTCTTTAGCACCAAAACTTTATTTAATTAGGCTGTATAGAGGTCGCGGAATTGATTTCAAAATGTTTGTATATCGCCTTGATGTAATTGTCTTGATATCAGTAAAAGTTTCTTTTGAAAACAAACAACATTACCTCAGTTGGATAGCAGTGACATAAAATGGCCGCCACAGATTTCGATCTGAGCTAGCGAGGGATTACAAGTTTAAGAGTGAGATTTCAGTGTTCAATTATGATAATTGATAAACAAGGAATTACCCCAATGGAGGACCCGTAATCACTCACTAAAAGAAAGCTATATTCTCACACAACAGAACATGAGGAGCAACTCAACAAAAGTATGCTATCTGTGCCCATACAGCCATACTAGCTAGTCTCAGACCCTTTTTTTTGCGAGACCTGGTTGCACACGTAGACGCTCACATACACGAGCGCACACTCACCCCTATGAAAGCACGCACGCACACCCTACCCCTATAAGCACCTCCGAAGAACTGAGTTGGACCGGCAAATATCGAGATTGACGAAGTCACCACAGGCGTCTCGCTATCGACGAGCACGTCGCCTAGCACTGAAAGAATATCACTGTTAAATTCTGAAATGCGAGTACCCGTGTCAAGTCGGGGACTTGAACCCGGATGAACAGGTTCCACTACAAAGAACCCAACCAGCTGAGCTACGCTCGGTTCGCAGCTAGTCGCAGACCTTGTTTGTCATAGCCCCAACAACTCCAAAATTTGTAGATATAGAGTTGTGGGATACACACATGAGTTGTTTATTATTAGTTGAGATGTTTTCTTCTATTCTATATAAAAAAATAGGAGCCTCAATGTTTTCGATTTTAGCTTACAAATCCATTATCTGATACGAAGCTTGGAGCTAGAGCTATGTCAAATATGAACACTAGGGCAAAGAAGAACATGTAGTCCCCCTATGAGAAGTGGAACTAAGGGTGTGTTTGGTTTTTGAGGAATGGGGTGATCTATCTTCTTCTCACTCCTCACTTTTTTTATTTGGTTTGTGAAATAGAATAAGTTGATTCATCACCACCTCATTCCTTACAAGCTACTAAATATGTCCCAAATTATAAGACGTTTTAGCTTTTTTGGATTCATTGCTTTTACTATGTATCTAGACATAGTGTATATCTATGTGCATAGCATACAACATATCTAGAAAAATCAAAACGTCTTATAATTTAGAACGGATGAAGTAATAATTAGTATATACATGAGGAATGAATTGATTCCACCAAAAATCATGGAATGAATTCTGATGCATCACCTCATGAAGGATGGTTTGACTTCGCAAACAAACACACCATTAACATTTCAATGGTTGAGGTACGTCGAAAAATCAATATGGGGAGCCTGTTGCATTGCGAGTCCAATCCATGTCCAACAGGAATCATAATATTTCATTCACGAGTCTATTCGTGTATCCTTCTTTACCATAAACCGTTTAGGTCCATAGTGTTTACACAAGTGAAAAGAAATTTTGAGATAAAGCAACATTATTGTGCTGGATGCTGAAAAAGCATCGCCTCCATATTCCAATAATAGAGAGCATATATAGTGTCTTAATTGTATACAATTAATATTAGAGACAACATTGCTAAGCGATAGGAGTAAGAAAGTACTCAGGACTCCAACTAGTATTAGCTAGTATAGTATACTTAAGGGAAATCCAATGCTATGACTAGGATAGTTTGTCATTTAATATGGTGCCACGTAGGATATGTTGGTGATGTGACAACAACATTTTTATAAAAAAAAAAGAGACGAAAAATACAAGAAACCGGGTCTAATGCAAGAAACCAGGTCTTGCAACAAAAACCCAAGTTTAAGAAACTACACGAAATCCATTGGATAGGCATGACCAATACCATGACCGAATAAGAGAGTGGAGTAGAAGATGATTGGGAGAGAGGACAAAGATGACCTTGGGAGTTTACCATGTAGCCACAGTTAGGCCTCCCACGATGTGTCGTAGAAGTGATGCTAGAAATACAAAGAGAAGATTAGAGCTTCACTCTCCATGTTGCAACTATTGATGCCAAAGTTAGAAAATAGGAGACTTCAAAAAAAAGTTAGAAAATAGGGAGCGGTGCAAGTTAAGGCTTCGCTTCCAATGCTAGTAAACAATTGTTTGTACCGTAGAGCGTAACGGGTAGAGGTGAGAAGTGGCGTGCACAAGAGAAACCAGTGAGAGAAACGGCAGGGTGTGGGGTGCCGGCAGTGATGCTTCGCGTTGAGGCATAGGAAGAGTATTTTTAAACGTGGGTCACATTTTCCTTTTTCTAGCATCACATCACCATGTTGCGGAAGGTTTTAGATTCCGTGTATTGTGAGCACATGTTGCGGAAGGCTTTAGACTCCATGTATTGTGAGCTGTAGTTTCTTAAGTGTGACATCATATGCTATAGAAATTAGTGACTAGTAGTAGTTTTTTCATTGGAATTGCCCTAAGTGCATGACAAGGCAAAAAGACACTTAAGATTCCCGAGACAACTAGAACACATAAAAATATGTATATGCAAAGTACTACCAGCGAAATGTAAAAGTTATTAAACATATTAAACAATGATATATAATATATGCTCACATTTTCACGTTTTCTAGAGAAAAAGATAATATTGACATCTACAGTACCCAACACGTACGGTGGTTTTGATTGTACCAACACGTCTAAGACAGAATATAATTACGATATTAGAACTATGCATGTGGTGTGTTTCTTGTAAATCACGCATGTAGCTAATCCTAACTATGTGTAGAAAACTAAGTACTACCTCTATTCCAAATTATAAGTCATTTCAAAAATCTTGAAGAGTCAAAATATCTTAAGTTTGATCAAAATTATAGAGAAAATTATAAAGATTAATGACATCAAATAAGTATACTATGAAATATAATTGATAAAGAATCTAATGATACTTAGTTAGCATCATAAATGTCATTATCTTATCATATAAATTTGGCCAAACTTAAGATGTTTTGACTCTACAAGATTCTTGAAATGACTTATAATTTTGGATGGATGAAGTAATGATTAGACTATATAATCATTCATTCTTGCCTTCTCTAGCGAAGGATGATTTGTAGGGGCGGCTCCAGAGGCTCTGTAGGGGTGGTTTGCCCAGCCGCCCCTACGCAAGGGTCTCTACAAATTATGTATTTGTAGGGGCGGTTCCCAGATCGTCTCTACAAATCGATTTGTAGGGGCGGTTGGTGTTATCAGTCGCCCTACAAATCGATTTGTAGGGGCGGCTGGATATTGAGCCGTCTCTACAAATCAATTTCCGGAAATCACGAAAAAAGGGGCAAAAAAATAGCAATTTTTTTTTATCTGAGGAGTAGTATTTTTTCACGATTTTTGCACACATTGCGTCGGGCGGGATTCGAACCCACCCCTACGCAAGGGTCTCTACAAATTATGTATTTGTAGGAGCGGTTCTCAGATCGTCCCTACAAATCGATTTGTAGGGGCGGTTCCCAGATCGTCCCTATAAATTGATTTGTAGGGGCGGCTGGTGTTATCAGTCGCCCCTACAAATCAATTTGTAGGGGCGGCTGGATATTGAGCCGCCCCTACAAATTAATTTCCGGAAATCACGAAAAAAGGGGGGGGGGGGGGAAATAGCAAAAAAAATTTAATCTGAGGAGTAGCATTTTTCATGATTTTTGCACACTTTACGTCGGGCGGGATTTGAACCCACAACCTCTCCCTCGCGCACAAACTCCTCTACCACTGCACCTCACGTTCACTTATGTCTACAATCTATTTCGGTTCCCCACATATTATACAAAACTGAGCATAAATTGATTGTTTGAGGCCCTAAACTAATTCAAATGAAAAAGTTATCAACTACAAAGTTTTATAACTTTTCGAGATCTACAACTTTTATTTTGGTAGTTTCTCCATCCGAGGTCACTTATAAAATTTAAATTTCAAATTTGAGAAATTCGAACGTAGTTTTCCATGACAAGATGATTTCAAATGAGAAAGTTATCAACTACAAAGTTTCATATCTTTTCAAGATCTACAACTTTCATTTTTACTGTTTATCCATCCAAGGTCATTTAAAAAATTCAAATTTCAATTTTTTTGAAATTCAAATGTAGTTTTCCTTGACAAGATGATTTCAAATTAAAAAGTTGTCAACTACAAAGTTTTATAACTTTTCGAGATCTACAACTTTCATTTTGGTTGTTTCTCCATCTGAGGTTGTTTACAAAATTTAAATTTTAGTGCTTAATTTTTTAATTCTCGGCGTCTATTTGTAGGGGCGGTTTAATATTAAGCCGCCCCTACAAATCCGATTTATAGGGGCGGCTGGATATAAAACTGTCCCTACAAATCAATCCATTTGTAGCGGCGACTGATAACACCGGCCGCCCCTACAAATCTATTTGTAAGGGCGGCTCATTTGACAACCATTTATAGGGGCGGCTCAATATAGAGCCGCCCCTACAAAGAAAGGGAGGCGTTGCCACAAATCGTTTTTGTAGTAATAATTCCAAAAATCTTGAAGAGTCAAAACATCTTAAATTTGATCAAAATTATAAAAAAAAATTATAAAGATTAATGACATCAAATAAGTATACTATGAAATATAATTGATAAAGAATCTAATGATACTTAGTTGGCATCATAAATGTCATTATCTTATCATATAAATTTGGTCAAACTTGAGATGTTTTGACTCTACAAGATTCTTGAAATGACTTATAATTTTGGATGGAGGGAGTAATGATTAGACTATATAATCGTTCATTCTTGCCTTCTCTAGCGAAGGATGAAAAATAATTAGAGTACACATATTTTGGCAACTAATTTTTGCATGAATATCGTATTAACTTCACTTGCTACACATAAATAATGGGACCAAATGTCTAGAACCACTTGAATGTAAAAAGTGTCATGAGAAAATTAATGCTCCACAAGATATTTGTTATATTAACAGACGTTTTTTGTGAGTATATTCACAGGCACTTGAATGTAAAAGATTCTATTAAACAACAAGGTGTCATTTCATAATAATAAAATTACTAATTATTACAAGCCCAATATAATTTATAGATCTACAACTAAAATGTATACAAAGTTTGCACTAAACATATTGGATTATGAGTAAGAACTATTACAGCAACTAATTTTGTGAAAACTAAAATTCTGAATTAATAGTGGAAAAGAACAAAATGGAAAACTTAATTTGTTTGGTAGGTGGATTAAACTTGAAAAGAACACTCCGTATCGAGTACATATGAAAGTATGGTCCTATAAGTTGTAGTCAAACAAAACATTTGAATTATCTAGGGTTAATTTGCTTATAGCCTCTAGTGCAACATAATTCATGTTTTATTTGGATTTAATATCTATATTTGTGATGGGCATAGATTGATTGGAGGGTTTTAGGCCGGTAGAGAGGAAGAGGAAGAGGGAGAGGGATGGGTGTTGGCCTAGGGCAGCAGGGGGTGGCCGGGCGTCGACCAAGGGCGTGGGCGGTGCCGGGAGCTTTAGGGCAGCGAGAGAATATGAGGAGAATTATCTATTTTCTTGTTCAATTCACATACTATATCTCCCCTATATTTATAGTTCACTAGGACTTATCTACCAAGCAACATAAATGTGGAATCCTTATAGATATTGTCGGGTTCATAAACCAGGGGCCCCTCGGGGACCGGCTTCCACGTCAAGGCTCGGCCCAAGCAGACAACACGCAACTCATGGGCCGACCCAAGAGTCTAAAACAATAGGACGGAAGGGCGGTCCAGTCACCAACCGGAAGGTCCGGCCGAGGAGGAACAGCGCCCGCTCGTCGACTACTTTGGCCCACCTCTCCGATCGGAGCGCTCACTTCGGACTCCAGCCGCCCCCGGACGGCCTCTCCGATCGGAAGGCCTGGCCCAAACACTACTTTCGACTCTGACCCCGCACTCTCCGACCGGGGATACGCCCAGCCCCTGCTCACCGCTCTTCTCCTACTGGCACGATCAGAGCCGACTGGGATTAATCGACTGGGGACGCCCGCTCGGTAGGGACCAGGAGACGTGGAGAGAAAAACAAGGCAAGGCTCACAAGTCAAACCTCGGTACCAGGGACCGTACCATACACAGAACAGTACTCCGCAACTGCCCTGACACAAACAGTATTGTAGGCGCCGACATTTCTCTTTACAGTATTGTGGGCGCCATTAACTCTCATACGGTAAGGCCCCCCATATGCCTCTAGGCATTGACAGTGTTGTGGGCGCCGGGATTTACCGTACCAGGTGAACGTGGTGAAACTCCTCACATGCCTCTGGGCATCAACAGTATTTGCAGGTACCGACATCTGCCATCTCTAAAGAAGGCAACACAACCTCACACATGCATCTGACATTCTACAGTGACATCAACAGTGTTATAGGCGCCTATCATTATCTTGTACCCTGCCGGCATGGGCAACAAAGCTCAGTAGCATTCGTACTCTTTCCCTCTCACTTGTAAGGCACCCCCTTCATTTATAAAAGGGGGTGCGCTCTCTCCCAATAAAAGAAGTTGATCCAAGTTGATCAAAGTCCTTTTAGATTCATTAGATCGGCCAAGTTCACTAGCTCACAACCATAGAACCGCCAGGTTCAAACCTCAAGCGCACGCTTGAACACTTAGCTCGTAGCGGAGCTCCTGTCACTCTCGGCCCTTCCGACCGGAGCCGACCAGACCTCTTGTACACCCCATCTTTCTCCTTCTCGTTTGTAACCTCACTGCAGACTTCGAGCACCTGGGCTTAGGAATAAAGTCACCGACCGACTCAAACTGGACGTAGGGCACATTGTCTGAATCAGTATAAACCCTATGTCATCGAGTGCTAGGCCACCTCCGATCACAACGTACGATAAAACTATAAATATTTACATGTTGATCACTTTCTGCACCGACATATATGGAATTCAATTTCCTAACAAACTCTATTTTTATTTTTATCCTTATCTACTCCTATACCTAATCCTTTTTCTATCCGAACTCCTCCAAGGGGGAGGAGGCCGACGGGTCTAGAGGAGCCGTCACCCCCCTCCGGTGCGCGTGGCCACCACCCTGGCGCATGCGTTGGTCCAACACTTAGGACCGGGAATAATTGACCCATGACAATATCCTATGATTCCATAAAAACTTGACAAAGTGAGCATGTATTTCAGTTGGTTAGGTTCCTTGTAACGCAATATGTCTATCGGGTTCAAATCCATACATGGCATGGTGTTCATAGAGTTAGGATGTGCATGTGTGCGTACATTTATACATCTAGGGTGTGTTTGGTTTAATGGCCTAGCTCTGCCCATGCTCTAGCAATGCAAACTTTGATATATTTGGTCACCTGTTTAGGTCTGAAAGCCTGACCCAGGTAAACCACCGACCACCCCTAAGCTAGGCCCACTAGAAATGTGAGGGGTGGTCGTTCTCTGCGAGCCAGGCTTGGCTACACAGCCATACCGTGTCTCCTCACCTCACCTCGTGTTCACCCTCGATTGCGCGTAGGATGGTCGTTGTGCTGACTTCCTGTCTTGACTGTCCTCTATCCCCAGCTACATGTGGGATGACCTCGACGCCACTCCCAACAGTGGCACCATCCGTGTGTGCCCAATATGGATGATGCTGGATACCTGGATGTCTTGCTACACCATTCTTGAATGATTTCAGTGGCGATGTTATTGGATTGAATGCGTTTTTGCATGGTCTGTACTTGTAGGGAGGCGGTGATCTTACCTTCACAAGTACTGCTATGTTCCAAGCTATAAGACACTTTGATTTTTCTAGTACATTTCTTTTACTATATATCTAGACAGTGTATCTCTAAGGGCATAGGAAAAGCTACTATCTAAAACAAGACGAAACATTTTATATAGTAATTTGGAATGGAGGGAGTACAAGTTGAATGTATCCGAGCTAACCAACCAACCAAACACAATCTTGACAATCCAAGCTTAGCCAAGACGAACGAACCAAACAACACTCTCTTGCATTACATTTAAAAAAAACACTCTTGCATTACGGGAGTCAGGTTTTAACAGCCCTGGCTTACATGGCTAGCCAGCCTAGATCTAGAACACACCCATGATCGTTCATATGTATATCTGCGCATGGCATCTGTATTTGTATCTCAGAAAAAATATCTAGCCCTCCCATTGACATCTAAAGCCTTCTTTGGCACGGCTCATCCAAAACTGCTTCACCGGTGAAGCCAAAGCCGGTGAAGCCAGAAAAACTGTTTTTTCTCGGCTTCTAGTTCATTTTAATCCCGGCTTACAAAACGACTTCACGCTATAGTGCCTCGATTTGCGCAAAATAGATAAAGCCGAAGCCGGCATAAGCCGTGCCAAAGACGCCCGAAGTCTATATAAACAATAACTTGTCATTAGGAGCTTTGCATGTGTGCGAGGCCTCTTGAGCTCATACCAAAGGCCCGGCTGACATTAATAAGTAAAATAATATACTACAAGTGTAAGTGTTTAGCGCGATGTCGTCCTCGTCGGAGCCGCAGCAGCCACGGGCGAGGTCGTTCGTGCTGGCGGACGTGGAGGAGCAGAGCGAGGACGAGAAGCGTTGGGTGGGCTGGGTGGAGAAGAGCCTGAGGCACGAGACGGCGGAGGCGCTGGGCGCGGCGGCCAAGGTGTTCAGCGTCCCGCGCTCCCTCCGCGACACGAACCCGGAGGCGTACGCGCCGCACGTCTTCTCGCTGGGGCCGTACCACCAGGCCCGCGCCGAGCTCATGGACATGCAGCGCTTCAAGCTCGCCGGCGCCAAGCGCTTCGAGATGCTCTTCGCCGGCGGCCACACCATCGAGCATCTCAAGGACCGCTTCCTCGTCGGCGGCCTCGAGCTCAAGATACGGGCGATATACCACAGGTTCCTGGACCTGAACGACACGACTCTGGCGTGGATGATGGCCATCGACGCCTGCTTCTTGCTCGACTTCATCGAGAACTACCGCCGCAACGAGGCCACGGACGTGGTGTCCTCGTCGGCGAACTGGATCAACGCCGTCGTGCGCGACGCCATGATGCTGGAGAACCAGATCCCGCTCTTCGTCTTCGCCAGGACGCTCGAGCTCCGCCACAGCACTCGCCACGAGGCCGCCAAGGCGCTGCACGCCGTCGTCTTCCGCTTCATCATGGACGTGTCCCCCTTCAAGATCAGTGACGCCGCCAACAATAAGCGCAGGGCGGCGGCCATCGGCGACCTGGCCAAGCACGCGCACCTGCTGGAGGTCCTGTACCACTTCCTCGTCCCGGACGCCACTCTCTTGGACGACAGTACCACCGGTGACGGTGGTGACCAGGTGGTGGAGGAGGAGGAGGCACCCGCTCCGGCGGCCGACGGCGAGGAGGTGTTCTCCGAAGATGTCGAGGCGCAGCAGGCGATGAAGCCGACGCTGGAGCAGGAGGAGGAAGACTACGACAAGGTGAAGCAGGCCGTGTCGCAGGCGTCCAGGCTCAACGTGGCGCCGGTGCGCTTCATCAAGAAGAACCTCCTCAAGGTGGTGGGGAAGATCTCGCGCAAGGCGCCGGCGCTGGCCGCGCTGGTGCCGGTGCTCGGCAAGCTGATGCAGTCCGTGGACGTGGAGGCCCAGCTCAACGGCGGCGCGGAGCAGGCGCCGGAGGAGGGTGCCATCACGGCGCCGCGTGCGGACGAGATCCGCATCCCGTCGGTGGAGGCGCTGGCCCGGTGTGGCGTCCGGTTCACGCCGGCGCCCGAGGGGGGCATCGAGGGGATCGCCTTCGACCGGGCGACGGCGACGCTGCGGCTTCCCGTGATCACGCTGGACGCCAACACCGAGGTGGTCCTGCGCAACCTGGTGGCCTACGAGGCCGTGGCCGTGCGCGGCCCTCTGGTGCTGGCGCGCTACACGGAGCTGATGAACGGTATCATCGACACCTCCAAGGACGTGAAGATCCTGCGGCGGAGCGGCGTGGTGGTGAACCACATGAAGAGCAACAAGGAGGCGGCGGGGATGTGGAACGGGATGGCCCGGGCCACGCGGCTCACCAAGGTGCCCAGGCTGGACGCCGTCATCTCGGCGGTGAACGCGCACCGGAGCAGGAGCGCGGCGGCGCGGCTGAGGAAGCTGCTCAGGAAGTACGTGTTCAGGTCGTGGAAGGTGCTGACGCTCATCGCCTCCGTCGGGCTGCTGCTCATGACGGCGCTGCAGACGTTCTGCTCCGCCTATCCGTGTGAGAACCACTGGTTCAGCGGCATGGTGCTGCCGGGGACGACGGACGACCCACCGCAGTAGCAATCCACACTCGAGCAAACCAAATACCAACAGCAACTTAATTAAAAGGTCTGTGTTGATTAATTACGTCATGTGCATGCACCGTTACGAACTTATTACGACGTTGCATGTAGGTCAAACGTGGCTTTGCTGGTGGTTCCGCCATTGCCCAACTAATGCGTGTGCGTGCGTGGTTATTTGTACTTGTGTAGTCAGCTTGTTCCTTTTTTTCATGCGAAGGTTGTGATGAGCTTGTTATAGTGGTTTAATATCAGCCCGGACTTGGCCAGCGTCCCTTTGAGACGGTAAATCAGCCAGCGTCACAATCCGTGTGCCGCCACGGCCACCAATACCTAGTGGCCTTAGAAAGGGAGGGGCCCAGGTGTGGTGGCCGAACAGACGGTGGTGACGGTTCGACCGGCGACGAGCTCGGTGGCGCCTCCGAGTGGGCGGGACCAGACAACTAGTGGGTGATGCCGACAGTGGGGGCGACAGGATGAGGTAGATCGCCGGTAAGCCTGGGCGTTCGGGTTACCTGATTTTTTTGGTCGGGTAATTCGGGTAATTCAAAATTCGGGTAATAAAAATTGCTACTCGATATTACCCTCGAAAAAACACTACCCGCAAATTCGGGTACCCGATAATTCGGGTTCGGGTTCGGGTATTACCCGATATACCCAAATTTACAGAAAACAACAAACTACACTAAATTTCAGTAGCGATCTATACATAATTTCAGCAGCAATTTGTATAGAATTTCAATAGCAATTTATAGAGAATAATATATTATAGTCACTCATTCAAATAGAGAGAATTATATTCTAATAAAGTGATAAGTTAAATGGTTCAGCTAACAACACATGATGAATACAAAGACAAAACAAATCTTTGGGTAGTTCAGGTAGTTTGGGTACCGGGGGATATTACCCGAATTACCCAAACTAATTTCGGGTAATCAAAATCGCTATTCGAATTTAGGATCGGGTACCTCGGGTTCGGGTAATTCGGGTCCGGGTTCGGGTAATTCGGGTACGGGTAATGGGTATCGGGTATTTTGCCCAGGCTTAATCGCCGGTGGATTGGGATCAGGGAAGGACAAGGAAGGAGTGGCAAGGTGCACGGCAAACGGTGAGGTCACCGGCAAGGTAGCCGGTGGCCAGGGTGATGATCGAGGTGCGGGCAGTACCTCCTCTGATGGCTGGTGGCTCTCCAGTGCGTCCATCACGGCGAACGTCTAGAAGGAGCCGCAGCCCCGCTGGTCCTTGATTGGACCCAGGCATGGCTGGCCTTTTGCAGCTCTTGGTGCGCCAGTCGATGGAGATCGAGAGCGGGAGGGTCCCGTCGCCGCGTCTGTAATTTTCACGGGTTGAGCAGTGAGGTTGCGCCGCTCCATCATGCGACATTTGTAGTACATCGCGACTGAACTCGTCGCTGATGTCGGCGAAGATGTTGAGACTCGAGCGGAGTCAGGCTTGCAACTCAGAACACGAGAGGCAATGTGGTGTGCCATCTCTTTGATCGAATGTGTTGAATCAGTGGAGCTTCTCGACGAGGTCGCGTAGCGCTAGGGACGGACCCAGTACACAAGGAGCGGGGGCACATGCCCTCACTCAAACTCTGGGTTTTCAAAGAAAATATATCTTCTTTCGTGTAGCTGCACAAGTCCATCGATAAAAGCCACCACTCAAATTTTGTGCTAGTTCTACCCTTGCGTAGCCCCCCCCCCCCCCCCCCCCCCCACCTGCTCGTACAACTGCCACTGCTGCTCCATCCTCGCACTTCACGTTGTCAGTCACTGCTAAATTTCAGGCCAGCCTAACTTACCGAATGAACTCGTAGTTATGAATCAACATACCCATGCTCCTTTGGTGTGTGATTGGTTAAGAAAGCCTTGAGTCAGGATGGCCACATGCATATATAAGAGTTTTGGATGTCTGACATATGAACTCTTACACTATGTGTAAATTAAGTCATCCTGGTCATAAGGGAAGGCTAAATCGAGATGACCCAGGCGTGCGGGATGGAAGAAGGAATGCGAGGACGGAACAAACAAGGCCAAGATGCACGACCCGGTGCCGAATAAGCCTTTGGACGTGCCAGCAGGCCAACCAATGACGCCCTTACAGATGAGCCAGCAGTGCGCGAATTACGTCAGCTAGCTGCACGAGTACGTACAGTTCGTTGGTGCTCGGATCGTCGCGCTGAAAAATATCAGTCTAACCCTGTTTATTAGAGTACGTCATATATGTAGGTGTTGCCAGCTGCTTGCCGTGAGATGGAGTCACCAAAATCATCTTTTTTTTTTGAGCAAAAGTGACCAAAATCATCTGGTCGACGGACCGCGAGCTAAGCTTCTCCATCCGTGTGACCGTGTCCAGCATCTGAACAGCCCACGCTCAGGCGGGCCGGTCGGGAGACGCGCCATGTCCGATCCAAGACCAGCCTGCAATGTAATATTAGCTACTTCTCCTACCGGCCCATGGCTGGGTCCTGACGCTGTTGCTTTCAACGAGACAAATCCGGCGCCACGTGGAAGGCCGCACGCGGGCCGAATCTTTTTAT
Organism: Miscanthus floridulus; assembly: GCF_019320115.1. NCBI lineage: Eukaryota > Viridiplantae > Streptophyta > Magnoliopsida > Poales > Poaceae > Miscanthus > Miscanthus floridulus. The sequence continues at coordinate 31,040,068 of NC_089586.1, read as the reverse complement.
TTTTAGTCTTTAAAAAAAAATTCACAGATATGTCTCTAAAGGTAAGATTTTAAAATCTAGACTCTTATCTCGGCGTCATCGTTGTTGACGCCGAGCTTACACTGCTCGGCGCCATCGTTGCTGGCACCGAGGTCTTGGGCTCGACGCAGACGTGGCGGTGACTTGACAGGCAGCTCGGCGCCGTAGATCCTGGCACCGAGCTTGGCACCGTAGATCTTGGCGCCGAGCTTGGCACCAGGATCTATAGCGCCGAGGTGGTGTTTTAACCCTGTCGCCAACGTTCCTGCCTGAGCCTTCTTCCTCTTCTTTCTCCTCTCTCTCGGGTATTTTCTCTCCCCACTTCGTCCTACCTCACGAATCAGCATATTGGACCTTAGAAACTTTGATTTGATCCGTAGATCTTCGAGAGCAAGATATCCTCGCTCCCCTCCTAGTTTTTTCGCATCGACTCGGTATTAGTTGGATTTTTTAACCTAAGAATCATCATTACTTAGTATTTTATGCAATTTTTAATATTTATATTATACAACCGTAGGATGCCAAGGCGTGGAAAAGCTAGTTAACCAAGATAACCGCAGCGCATGTTATTATGTTATGGGTTCATTATTGTGCATCAAATGGAAAACCCTAAGTTTAGGGTTTAATGTTAATTGCTTTCGGTTCTTAGAACGAAATTGGTTGTATTATAGTTATGGCCGGATGACCGAAAATACCTTCGACCCATTGCCTCTGCCTAGTGGTGTTCTAGTGACCATGTGCTTTTACGGCGATCCTTGTAAGGTTGCCAAGTTCGATGAAGAGGACACGTATAGGCAGATGTATTAGATGTGTTCTAATTCTGCGTTTGAGCCTACACTTCGTCAGCGCCGGATTAACAAGATTGTGATAAATTGATGTTTGTGTCATATGACATTTTGTATGATTTTTTTGTTTTATAACAATTGTATTTTTTGCGGACCTCTCCACCACTCTGTAATTTTGAGCAGTGGATCGACACTGAGATCAAGCCTGAAGACAAGGAATGGATGTAGGAACTGTTGCGGTGGGAGGCAGAGGACAAGGAGATGATGGAGAAGAGACACGGAGAGGAGGCTACAAAAAAGGAGCACAAGGAAGAGAAGGAAAGAAGGCGTGTTGCTGCGTACAAGGAGGAGTGGGAGAAGAAGCTTGAGCATGCACGCCGAGCGAAAGCAGCGATGGAGAAGAATCCTGATGTCCTGAGGAAAGAAAAGTGGCCTCGTTGCACTCAGTAGTCTCCACGACTTACTAGTTCTATGTTTTATTCATGAACAATGTTGTCTACTGTTGGCACGTACTTCTAGTATTATTGTGTTGTTTAATGTGGCATAGTATTGGACTTTTTATTATGTGGTTGTTTTTATTATTTATGGTCATAATATTCAGTATAATGTTGCGGATGTAGTGAAATGTGATCACGTGTTACAAACACAACCTAACGAAGTAGGGCATTATATAATTCAACACACAAAACACATAAAATGGCATGTGAGAACATATACCAAACTAGGGTATAGAGTTCCTTTGACTAAACCTAACATGCCTTAGGTACTTAAACCAAACAACAAACACATGGATGTGCCATGTGAAAAAGAATATGGCCATCCTAGTAGTGTGGCCACATAGCAAACTGTGTTGCACCTTCTCTACAGTAGCCTCCCATTGTTGATGGTGGTGGTGGCGGGGGTGACGGTAGAGGCCCCATGTTCTTGTGGTTAGGGCAGGTGCAATATGAATCATTGTAGAGTGCCTCCTGTGAATCGGCACCATTGTTGTTGTCGTCCTGTCCTTCGTCCTTGTAACCGCTACTAACTTCTCTTTCTAGATCGAAGATACGGTCCTATAGGTAGTAGATGTACTCCGCATGTGGATAAATAGGTCGAGGATCAACCCACCTAGTGAACCCACAATTTTCTTCAGCCAAGGAAGACTACAATAAGTATGTCATGTAAGTTGTATAGAAGAGGAACATATTGAAGAAACAAATAGTAATAGCAATTACCCATGCTCGTGGGCATTTGAAAAACGGCGACCTCCATCTATTCCCTCGGTGAACATCTACACTAGGTAATCCTCACCATGTATGCATTTTGACCACTCTTCTTTCTATTCATCGTATCCTCTCAGTGGTGCCTCTTTGATGAAATCTCTTTTGCTCTCAACTGGGAACCTCTCATAAAGAGCTTCCTCAAAGAAATCAGGATCAAGATAACCCTCCCACATAATGGTAGTTCCCTTCCCTTTCCTCTCCCTCTGGATGACCCTCTAGACATTGGTACTGCAACGAAAGAAAATACTGAGAAGTGCTCTTCTTCCTTGTTGTATGTGTGAATGAGAGGGAGTGAGGGGTTATTTATAGGTTGAGAGGAGGAATGGAGGCCTCTCAATATACCATGTCAGCGATCCATGTGCCTCTTCACTTTATCCCTTAGATCAAACAGTCAAAAGATGGATGGTGGAGATGGAGTGGAGTTGTGCTTCCTTGCATTGTCTGAAAAGCCTAGATTCGTTCACTGTTACTGAAAAGTCTAGATTTATCTGCAAAGCGTTTGTACGATACGATTGGACTATACATGTTCTAATGAATTTACATTTAATCTGTACGCTACATTTGTTCCTTTTTAGCAGTGTAGTATAATTAATGATTCACGAAAAACACACACAAGAGTTTCCTTTGTTTCAGGAGCATCTATAGTTACAAACAAAGACATCATTATATAATCCAAACATTTAATCTTCCAAAGAGCACAATACAACTGCATCAAACATCACAATCAATATAACATGTCTTGCATAGTCCAAATAATCCATAATGTCCATATAGTCCTAAATAGTTATAGGAAAGTGACTACAAAATCCATAATAGTGCATTCTAACATCTACCACAAACCCTTACTGTCTCCTAGTCTTATCCTTACCCTTGTGACCAAGAGCGCTGGTACCTAGAGTGTAAGGGTTAGGTGGATGGCGTCGCCTAGTGCCTGGAGGCTATGTAGGCTAAGTCAAGGGAGCGTCCTGGAGCTGAGAGGGGCCAAGCTCTTCGTGCCTCTGGTCCACATTGTCGTCGTCGTCCTCGTCCCCTGTAGGTGCTTGGCTAGAGGAACCTAAGCCTCCTCTGCCTATGGAAGGAACGTACACGTCTTTGCATCATGTCTATCCTGCAACCACAACGAGCAGTCGCATGGCATAGTCGACGTGATAGTCTCTGTTGTACAAAATTATGTTAGCTGAAAGAATCTAACGTATTAATAATATGTTTGAAAGAATATTTTGAATCTTATGTCTAGGAAGTTACACGTGTCATCATCCCTGACTCTCGGATGAAAGTGCTCAATGTCTTCAACGGAGCATTTAAGGGTATTGCCCTACAACAAAGTTCTCAGTGATAATACTTCTAAACAGATAGCGATAGGTTTTATTTTCTTTTGTACAATAATCTAACATATTATAAGGATGTTATGGCTTGAAGGTGACACTAAGTAAAATAGATACCTCTAACGCATAATGTATTGGTATGCAACTTAACGTAGAAAAATAAGGCAATTAACTTACCACTCTGTCCAAGATTGGTCCTGCCTCCACCAGCCTTCCTGCATGAGTAGATTCGTCGTACATCATGTCTTCATCGTCGGAGGACTCGATGTCGGCGTAGTCATCTTCTGTCCGTTGTAGCCTCAGCCTGCAACGTGTCGCACGTTGGTACCAAGCTTGGTACCGCCTGAACTCACGGTTCGTGTGCGGCTCATTGTTCTCGTCCACGTTGTTATGCATCTCCTCCCATTGCTCAATATAGTACTGGTGGTGCTTCTCCTAGTCAAAAATCTTTCCGTTCTTCTGACGATCCAACCTACACGTATGTCATCGTTACTTGAATCCATGTACATGTCACCATATTAATGGAAATGGACCATCATGAGACATTTAAAATAGCAAAACACTTACCTATGTAAGTTAACGCCAGTCGAGAACGGAGCCCTTGGTCAAAGCTGTCTCACTCTAAATTGGCGTGCAACTCTATCTGGTAGGTGGAACTCGACAGCAAAGAAACAAATTAGAGGGCATCTCATCCTATAGAAGTCGTCGTCGCACCCACACATGTTGCTGAACTAAAAAGGAAGTGCCCCCTCTCCATCGTACGGCTCCCACGACACCTGTAACATGTCCAAACAAGATGTTAGATGTTATACTAAACCATTTCAAACCAGCATGGGAAATATAATTTACTTACACTAGATGCCGTGAGTGTGCCTAGCTCATCCGTGAACTCAATGTACGCCTGCTGTAACCTCACATGTGGAACCCTAACCTGGTCCCAAAGTTATGCCCACGTCGGCTGCTGACGTGGAGGCTAACCTAGGAACCACTCACGAGGAGCTAGAACCTCAGGATGGCCAACTGGTAGATGAGCCCACATCTACAACTGAAGCAGGTACATGCATCCACCAAGTGACATTGTGGACGAAGTCCGACGACACCCCTTGCAAAGCTACCGGTAAAGAAAACCTAAGACTATAGAGCCCCAGCTGTACTGACCCACCTGGTCCTAGTCATTGAGGCAGTGGACCCACATCCACGACACAGTGTCACCCGTGGCATCATGGAAGAGAACGTAGGCAAACAGGTGTAGGATCCATGCCCTACAGTAGTACCCAACTATCTCCTCATCTGCCTCCTCGGGGCACTGTGCGAACTCTTGTCGGAGCTAGGAGATTAGAACTCCAGAAGTGCGAGCCCCTTGCTCGCCAACCTCATGCCTAAGGAAGGCCTCTACTCATGCTCTCTAGCCTTCTGACCTACACTGCCTAGTCACTGTGTTACCGTGAATCCTCAGGCCTAGCATCTTTTGATAGTCCTGGAGCGTGACTGGCATCTCTCCGAAAGGTAGGTGGAAGTTGTGAGTCTTCGACCGTCACCTACATTTTAGACAAAGAAAGATTACATGTCAAAAAGTCAAGCGCATAAATAAATGGCCATGAATAGAGTCAATGATTGAAGATAATACCTGTCAACCAACGTAGTTATGGCCGCTGAGTTGAACTTGGGCAACCCACGATAAACCTGAAAAGAGATGACTTCTAGGCCAACTCTTTGCAGGAAAGGAGTGTACCTATCATCGTACTGCATGTCCAAGAACCCATTGTGGGTTCTAGGATGAAGGAGCGGAAAGTCCTGCATGGAATAAAACATAGTCTCCCATTACTTCACGAACACATGTACGCTCACAAAAAATTAAACAAACCATATAAATTATTACCTGCCCCTCCACTATGAGACATCCTCGGTGGGTCGCCTCATACGTCGGGTCGAGCAAGTAGAATTGCGCCATCCTACAAAAAAGTCAATAAATTAGAAATTCAATATACAATGAAACATGAACTTAGAAATGTACAAGTAATTGACACAATTATATGCATAATTAATTAAATGAATACGACAAATATGAAATAATGAAAACAACTAATAGTCACACCTCACTAATCTGCCAATGGCAAGTGCGTGAATTGTGGCCCAGTTTACCACACTTACCGCACTTGTACTGCTCGGGGTCAGTAAGAAATGGGGTTCCTCTTCCACGCCTCGTTCTTCTGGATATCTAATCCATAACCATCCTATGCCTCGTCCTCTTTCTTGATCCATGCTTGTTCCAATGGTAAGCTGGATCCGTAATGTACTTTGGCCCATCATATGGAGGCCACTCTCTAGGGTTCTGAAAAGGCACGAAGCGGGGGCTCCATGTGTGCACGAGCATGTCGACACTGAACTCGTGAGATGTCCTGCTCTTGATATTATAGTTGTGATGCCTAGCTGCTGCCACCAAATGGGAACATAGAAAGTGGTACTGCCTTGGTTTACCACAAGTGCATGTGAAATTTTGGAGGATGACCACATGCATCCTCAACTCTCAGACCTCGCTATCGGATGTTGTACCGCCCCTATGCTTGACCTGATAAGTCCCTATGGCGTGGTCAAAGCATATAACCTCATGTGTGCCAGCCCTTTCATTTGCCTTCTCTAGGTGTGCCTTTAGTTTCAGAGCCCATATCTCTCCATCACTCAGCAACTTCAATGCATGGGCATGTCTATCGTTGAACCAGGCAACAAGCTTGTAGAAGGTGAATTGAACGATTGCATTCATGGGCATACCACATATCCCCAATAGCAACTTATTGAATGACTCTACCATGTTGCTGCACTGAAACTCGTACCTCCATCCACCGGTGTCGTGAGCTATTGTCCATTTCTCCAAATCCTTCATCAAACCTATGAGCCATTGTCTACCTTCTGCATTTGATGCGGTTCTGACCTGCTCCAACTGTTTCTAAAAAGTACTTGTCCTCAAGCTATCGAGCAGCCTCCTAGAATCGATCAAAGTTATCCTTTACATCATCCTTCTAGAGTAGATTCTCGGCAAGGTGTCGAGTACACCAACGATGGTGCATACCCCTCAATCTGCTCTCGCATGGCATTAAGTATGCCCTGGTGCCTATCAGATATGACGTCAACCTCCCTACTAGGCCCAACCATATGTATCCAGACTAGCCTCAAGAACCATCCCTAACTATCATTGTTCTCCTTCTCAACCAAAGCAAATGCCAAAGGAACCAACTCGTTGTTCATGTCACAGGATATGACTATAAGAAGAGTGCCATGATATTTGCCAATCAAGAACATACCATCAATGGAAAAGACGGGACAACATTGTCTAAAGGCCTTGACACACTGAGGGAAGCACCAAAAAGCATGGAAGAATATCTACCTCCCATCCTTCCATGTATTTGGTTTTGGTATGTACTCATAATGCATGCCTGGATTCACCACTTTGATTGCATTGAAAAGTACTAGCAGCTGCTCATACCCATCATCTCAGTCCCCATATATCATCTTCCACGCTCGCTACTTAGCCCTCCAAGCTTTACCATAAGTTATCACATAACCTCTATACAACGTCTCAACGGTCCTAATAATTGTCCTAACCTTTATGTTGGGTTCTCCCTACAATATTCCCATCAACCGCTTGGCAATGAGGGTAGATGTAAACTGCCGATGCCTTAGTGTCAGCACATGGTCAGCACAATTGTGTAGCCCGACAACTTTTGTGATCTTCCACTTTCTAGTGACCTTTTGCTTCCTTGCTCAACCCCTCCATGGGCAGCGTTCCTTATCACACACAACTGTGTAATGACGCTCCACATATGAATGCAAGACCTTATAAGGTCTATTTCGTATCACTACAAATGCCTACAACCACCTCTTCAATGTAGGGAGGTCCTTAAATACCCTCCCATTCTCAATTACCATGTTAGGGCCGGCCTCAGAAGTTTCTAGGAGCTCATCATTACGTCTTTCTACACATGCCTAATCAGAATGAGCAAGATCGCTGAACTCGTGAACTCTTGGATCACGGTGGTCGGGAAAGATATGCCTCAGCATCTCAACATCACTCTCTATCAACTCTCCAACAGGGCGATCATCATCAGAAGCAAGAGCCCTTGCCATCTCATATGGCTCTGAATCATTCATAATGTCAACACTATTAGAGCCACGGAATCCATCTCCATAGAGTACTTGTGCAGCAACAGGGGACACATCCACATTGTCAGGAATGTCTCCTGCAACATAAGTAGAGAAATGAGGAAAGAATGAAAGAAATGGATGTAAGAAATGGGGTAAGCTTCCAATAACCATGCGGATAAGACACTTACTCGGATGATTCTATGTCAAAGGGATCTCATGAGGAGGATCTGCCACAATAACATGAGTCTGACAAGCATCTCCAACTATCTCATTGGGGGTAGATTGAGCATCGAAAACTATAGGTGCACCCTCCACATCCATATCAGGTTTCAGGATGGGAGGGTCGAGTGTGCCTGTTGACCCATTGGTGGAGAAACCCCATGAGGGATGGGATCAACTAACACCCGACGTACAACCATGTCCAAACATTATAGCTGGCTCTTTATAGCCGATCTCACATAGTTCTCCCACTGATCCGCACATCCAACTAGGATCATTCGCTTAAGGATGTTGGGAGGAGAACCTAGGTGCAGTACACCCTCAACTGCAATGCCATCATCATCATCGCCAAGGCAATGCAGCTCCTCCCGAGCTCTTGCAACCATCTCACTAAACGATGGCTTCTTATTGAAAAGCACAGGCACGCTTTGCATATCAACAAACTCAACATATCCATAGCAATCGCTTTCAACGATGCCTTCATGATATATGGTCACTAGGTTGTCCATCTATTTTAAACATGTAACGAAACACATGTCCTTTAGTCCAAATTAGACGATCTAACTACAAGCTAAGTAAATAAGATAATAACTACGTATATATATATATATATAGTGTAATCACTAAATAGCTATATAACTATATCTATGTACCTATGTATCTATATTTCTTTATATCTACATATCTATCTCAATAGATCACTAACTAAATCAACTACCTGAGTCATCACATTAACTAGTAAATTACAAATGCCAAAACTACTACACTATAATCAAAGCTAACTAAGTACGTACATTGCAAATTCATAATTTTTACTTGTCCGATGACAGAGTCGCAGACGCGGGGCGTGGGTGAGGCCGACGAGCCGGGTCGGCGGTGACACGACCGGGCGTTGCAGGGGCCACGCGAGACCGGCACAGCGGGAGCGGGGGGCAAGGCGGGCGAGGCGGCGGCTGTGCGCCAGAGAGAAATGATTGTGGCCCATACGTAAGGCGCCAAGCTGCCTGCCAAATCACCGCTACGTCAGCGTCGACGATGGTATCTAGGGAGATATTTGTACGCGGGGCTCTGCCAAAACTACTACACTATAATCAAAGCTAACTAAGTACGTGACGCGGGGCGTGGGTGAGGTCGACGAGCCGGGTCGGCGGTGACACGACCGGGCGTTGCAGGGGCGGAGCGGGGGGCACGGCGGCGGCTGTGCGCCAGAGAGAAATGATTGTGGCCCATACGTAAGGCGCCAAGCTGCCTGCTAAATCACCGCCACGTCAGCATCGACGATGGTACCTAGGAAGATATTTGTACGCGGGACTCTGTTGTGGGCCCATTGCCGTCGGAGTCACAACTCTGTTGTGGGCCTGGATTCTAGGCTTACAACGTGGGCTCAAGCCAGCTTTCCCCCACTACCACCTCTGAAGCTGGGCTGAGGTCCACTTATTTTAGCCTGCTTCTGTTGGGCTAGGAAGGCAATATGGCACTAATATACGGAACACAGAACAAGTAGTTGAAAGCTGCTGTTGCCGCGCGAGGAGGTAACGTGGTCATTCTTGCCGCAATCCAATTCACGGCCCATTTTGCTCTCGATTCGCACCAGGATTATACAGCGAAGTAGAGCCTGAGATGGAAAGTGGGAACGACTCCGTTGAACTACCCGTCATTTGCGGCAATGACCTCACACTGGATGGCTCGACGTGTAAAAGGTGGCGTCTTCTTCCGTCTGGTGAAACAAAAAATCACAAAATAGCTTTTAATAGAGTTATATGTACTCTTGTCCATTCTGATAACATGCACATAGAGTTACAAGTTTGATCCCATGATATATAATAACTCGGAAAGATGCTTGACGAATATGTTAATAATAATAAGCATGGTTCTAAATCAAAACCAAATTGCATAACCCCTTGCATTTTAAGATAGCGGGCTATTGAAAATAGCGGCAACTTTTTCTTCAGCAACTATGAAGCTATAGCGGTGCTGTAGCGACGCTACGACAGATAGCGTTTTAAAGAAAAACATGAAAAACACCAGTAATTGATACACAAAAAAACATGACAAATATGAAATTCGATAAACACAAATATGTTTCCAAGGTTTCACAAGTCTAGGTAACATTACTAATATGACATTACAACATCGTTTATGTCACTCCAATGTTTAATTGTCCAAAATATAAAATTAGTGGGCTCAACAGGCTATCACATTGGGGCATGTTATGTAAAACTGAAATAGCGCCGCTATTTTGGTGCTACCGCTAAGTGGATTAGCGGCACTATAGCCCGCTATTTTGGCCATAGCTGTCGTAGTGTCAAAAACAACAATAGCTTAGTGCGACTTTTCTCCGGCCACTATAGCCCGCTATTTAAAACCACGACGCCTTGCATGTAGAACTTGTTTTGTTGGGAGCCTGAAGCAATTTTGCCTAGCCCCTCAGTTGCCTGTATCCTGGCTGCACCATGTTTGGTTCATGTCTTGGTTAGCTGCCTGTGCCAATCAAGTGGATCCTCCGCCACGTCACCGAAATCAAGCGCCTGGTGCCGATAGTAAGACATCTGTGCCGACGATGCTAATGGTGCTCATAGAAATAAGGTATGTGTTCATATAAATGAATGTACGTGTATGTATAATAGTGTTTGCACTGGCTTTGTCGCCGTGTTTTATGGTAGTGTTATGATCAATTTTCATGATGTCCAAGCCATATAGAAGTAATCATCGGTGCTGCAACTAGTGGCTGAAACTTGACTTGGCTCAAATGTATCTTCTCCAGACTTGCCTAGCGTTGTAGAGCAGTAGAAACCATCAATTTTCTAGGTAGGCGGCACTTTTTGCCAGGCAAACAAGCATGTAGCCTCTGTTGCTGAGAGTTCGACTAGCTGCAATCAACCAGCAGCCCAAAAGTCACGAACAGCTAGCCAACGGCCTACAGACGGCAGCACCTAATAAGGACACGTTTGCGATGTCCAATAGATGGTCCCAATCTTTCATAGTACAAAATAATAACAAGGCGGCAAATTCACTGATTCTTTTTGTTTGCTCTGAAGCAAATACAATGCAACAAGTGAAATCAAATATAACTAAACACAAATAGCAGGTGGCTTTACCAAATTGCACGACACAATAACCAGAATACCCTTTTGCTGATCCTTTATGTGATAGATCAAATTTCAATTATAACCAATCAGAGAGCAGCGGTCACCTGATTGCATATGAGTTCATGGCGGTAATATACCAGCAACAGAACACTCTGTAATCTCCCTCAAACATTAATTTGACTGTAAGCATTAGTTAGAACCTAGAAGTAGAAGTGAATTGAATCCAGCTCAGTTAGTTGGGTCTATTGTGGTGGAATCTACTCACCTAAATTCCATGTTCTTGACTTAACTCGTATTTTACTGAATTTTTTTTAAGATCTAACGGCGTTGTTCTTGTAGTGGTAGGCGATGTGCCGATAGCTAAGATGTATGTGGTGACGATGCTAATACGATCAAATTTTATGATGTCCAAGCCATTTACAATTAAAAAAAAAGAGTTCGACGCTTCCGCCACGAGCGAGCAAGGCTCCGAACGTCATGAGTTGTTACAAAAAAAAGAGTTGGAAGAAGGGGCGAGGCGAGCTCGACGCTTCCGCCACGTGCGAGCAAGGCTCCGAATGAGCAACAGGCTGGCGGTTGCCTCGCTAGAATGAAGAGAGCTGGCGGTTGCCGCGCCGTATTTGCTCCGTCGCCAAGTTCCATGGGGAAGGCCGGGTCATGGCTCAAGCCCTTTTACCCCTCCTCCCAACTCTGGGCCATGGACTGTACTATCGTTATTTGAGCAGGCTTCTACGTGGTTAGAAAATCAATACGGCACTAATAAGTAACTAAAAAATGTGACCCACTTTTTATTTTTATCAAACACCGAAACGGTGTTGTCGCCCGACAAAATGAGCCCATGGGTCCACGTGTGCTGACCCCAGGCCAAGAGCCCATAGGGCTCCGTGCCCGTGAAATCGCCCTTGCCTGACGCTGCATCCCCGTCGTCAGCAGCTTTCTTTTGCTCGTTCCACAACTAAGAAACACTCATTATAAATACCACTTCTATTCATGCATGGGGTACTTTTACTCATTTCAACAGCTGAGAAACACCTTAGAGAGTGCCAAGAAGAGCAAGGTTCTAGTGAGGTGATTGAGATTTGAGAATCCCAAATAGAGCCCTCATTAGTGAGATCAAGAGTAGCAAAGTGTGTATCCACCCTTTTCCTTAGGCTTGTCGTGGTCAAGTAAGAGTTCATACTTGTTACTCTTGGTGATCGCCGTCACTTAGACGGCTTGGTGGTGATTGGGAGTTTGGTGATCATCCGATGGAGTTTGTGGGTGACTCAACTCAAGTTGTGAGCGGTTGTGGGTGATTCACCGTGATGGAGTATCAAAGAATCAACCCGTAGAGAGCACTTGATCCTTGAGCGGATCAAGGGGGAGCTACACCCTTGCGCGGGTGCTCCAACGAGGACTAGTGGGGAGTGGCAACTCTCTGATACCTCGGCAAAACATCGCCGCGTTCCTTCTTCTCTCTTTACTTTAAGCATTTACTTTGAGCAATTCAATACTTGTCATTTACATTCCTAGAATTGCCATGCTAGAGTAGGATTGGAACTTAGAGTGCTAAACTTTTATGTGTTAGACAAATAGAAATACTTTCTAGGCACAAGGGGTTAATTAGGCTAACCATAGGATTTTATTATTGCAAAGAAATTTGTAATTAGCCCAATTCACCCCCTCATGTACATCTTGATCCTTTCAATGCTCGAAACCGATTTGGTGCACTCTTTGCAATGTTGAACTCAAATTCATGTTTTATTGCATGCTGAGAAATAGCCAGTCTAAACTCTGGCATGCTATCATAAGTTGAGCCTACTATCATCAGAGGATCCTCTGTATCATATTCTACATTTGGAGCATAGTTTTCCTCATCATATGGCAACTCCTCTTCACATGGTAACTCATCTGACACATCCTCACCCTCACTATCATCAAGGGACACATCTCCACCCTCACTATCATCAGGGACATAGGCCGAGTCTCTCTTTCCTTTATCAGAATAAGGCACAACTGCTAGACCATTAACGGGTTCATTCTCCAAGTACATAATCTCCTCATCAACACCTACATGTTCGTTCTGTGGTAGTGGATTTTAAGGTAATCATCCTCAACCGGATCTGTGTTGGTGTTAACTGGCTCTGTGTTGGTGTCCACTGCCTCTGTGTTGTTGTCAGGCTGCCTTTCATCATTAAAATCCCACTTAGAGATTGGCTCAAAAGCATCAGAAGGACCACAATATGCAATGAACATGATGATAATCTTGCTCTTAGAGTGCTTACTAAACATAGTCATCAATTGTTGGTCAGATGTTATTTCTGGGAAGCTTTTTAGAACTTCATCATAATATTGAACATGGGCAACTTCCAAATAACCTGGTGGATACCTTTCTACCACTGATTCAACAAGATCCTTATAATTTGTCAAGTCCGAATCCACAACCATCTCAAAGCTAAATCATTTAATATCCTTTTTGCACTTCTTTTTGTTGCCCAACAATTTAATTTTCAATAAGAAACTTGAATTTAGATCAAATCTGCTATTTCAACAAGAAACCTAAGTAATGCAAACAAGATCTACAAATGCATGTCTAGTACTGCTGTTGAACAAAAAAAGATGGACTCACCCGTCGAGCCAATCAGTCTCCACTACTTGTGGTTCATCGACAGCTGCACCATTGGTGACGGTTGTTGCAGAGCCCGAACTGGTGTCGCCTGAACCATGGGCAGCACCCGCCGCTTGGTGCCAAGCAACTAGCCCCACTGCCTCGACGCGCACGGCGCGCCCTGCTGGCTGGGCGCGCACGGAAGGTCCGGCCGCCTAGGCGCACGCGAGAGCGCCCGCTGAAGTTCCGGCCGCCTGGGCGCACGTGAGAGCGCCCGCTGCCTCGGTGCGCGCGGCTCACCCTATCGCCTCAGCGTGCGCGGCTCGCCCTGCCGCCTCTGCGCGCGTGGCTGGCCCGACCGCCTGGGTGCGCACAGGAGCACCGGCCACCTAGGCATGCGCGGCTCGCCCCGCCGCCTAGGAACGCTGCGCGGAGCAGGCCTAGGCGAGAGCCAGCACAACCCCTGCCGAGGAGCGCGACGTCGCTCCAGCCTCCGCCTGGGCAAGCGTCGACCTAGCCACCGCCGGGGAGCCCTGACCCTATGCTGGCCCAGCCGCCGCTGCTGGGGGATGCGACCCCACTCGCGCGGTCCATAGGGGCGCAGGGACGCATGGGATGGCCTCCGCCGCTACCTCGCAAGCCGCTAGAGGCTCCTCCGCCTGCGTCGACTCCGTCTCCATCCGCACGGGCGCAGGAGCTGTCTGCCTCAAAGCTTTTTTTCTGATCCGGTCTGAGTCGTGCGTTACTGGGAGAAAAGGAGATGTAGTGAAGGGTAATTATGTCATTTTGCATTAGTCTTCAGTGGGACTTCACGGTGCCCTCAAACAGAACTGACGGGAAGGTCATACAAGGAATCGAAAATTGGATTGGAGGCCAAATAGGTAAGTTGGAAATTTTCAAGGCCAAGAAAGAAAGACTAAGTTTTAAGAGGGCCATGTAGGTAATTTTCTCAACTGCTTTCCATTGTTTGGTTTTCTTGTTGGGCCAACTTGGTATTTGTACATGCAAAAATAGTGGAACTAAAAATCCTAAAATCTGGTTTAATATTTGAAAATTGATAGAAATTTTGTTTTAGTTTGGAAAATTATAAAAATTCAAAAAGAGTTCAATATTATGTCGTCATGAGGCCAGACCATGTCTGATCAACAGAATGAGCAGTCTCACTGCTTCTTCCTGCTTAGAGAGCATCTCCACGAGTCTTTGTTAAACCCATTTGAATAAAAATCGTTCTCCGTATTTTTTTTCATCCTCGAACACCTTCTCTATATATTGTGCATTTCTTTTACCAAAATCTATCTATTAATAAGAAAAGATATAAAGAAGTTTGAAGTTTTGTTCTTATATTAGATCAAACCTTGTCTGCCAATTTTTTTATATAAGCACTGTTAAGAATTCCTTAATTAGATGGTTGATGGGCTCATACTATATATCCCATTGATGTCATATATGCCCTGATGGGCTCGTACCACATATGCTATGGTGGATACTATATATGTAACACCCCAGGTGTTTGTCACCAGTTAAGCAATGGGTTTGAGCTCAAACATGACATGTTGAGTGGTAATGAAGGTGTCAAGATCAAATCTACATGATGGAGCTCCAACTTAAACTTGGGCCATGCACATTTGCTTACATATGGACCCTTGTTAAGATTATGCAAGAGTAATGTTAAACATGCTTATTCCATGTACATTACATCCACATGCATCCATCTAGACCCGTGGAAAAGTTTCATGAAGTTCAGAATCAAGAAGTCGCATGAAATGATGAGTTACATTCTTGCTTGAATTGCGCTAGTAAGTGAAGGGAATTATAGGCCATCAACCAAACCTTGCTACCTTGCCTAAATGACTCTAATTGAACTCTACAACAAAAGTCATGAAGGGTTTGTGTTGAGCACATGTCAAGAAAATGCCTCAATTGGTCGAAAACTCTAATTCTAGGGTTAACGAGATGCTGCTTTGACCAAAGTAAAAGAATGGTTTATATTCAAGATACAAGGTTTGACCTTAAATAAAAGTTGCAGTATAGTTTGTGTGCTACAAACTTTATTTAAGGATCCAAGTCCAAATCTATCTCTAAGCTTGACAAACAAAGGTCACAAGATTGATTCTGCTGCAGTCTTTAGCACTTAGCATTATTCTAAGTCTGGAATTTCGCTAAACAACGACATCGACATCCCGCGTTCTCCAAATTTTGCTAAGCAAATTGAGTTGGTCCAAAAACAAAAGTTGAAGGTTATATTATGGAGAAGAGCATACAAAAAGTTGCATTGAGTTTGACCGAGTTTTGACCTTTGATGGCGAGCTCCCATGACTGTTATCAAAACACTAACACTATCACTTTGGAGCCTAATTAATTGCTAATCCATTCCTCAAATGACCTTGGTCTCTTAATGAAAAATGTAGAGTGGGCCGAGTACAGAAAACTTTGTTTTGGGCCCATGGACCAAATTGGCCTGTAACTGGCCAAACTTGCGCTCCACCATGTCCACACTAGTGCCCGCCACCTGTTCGACCGCTTGCCGACATGGTCGCCGTGCATGGACGCCGCACGCCTCCGCCGTTGCCGCGTGCCCTGCTCTCTGCCGCATGCCCTGCGCCGCACTCCAAGTAGTGGAGCACCAGGACGACTCGCCTCCCCACTCCTAGCTCTTCTTCTCGCCTCTCTCCGCGTTCCCTCTTGCGGCCGCCATAGATGTCGCCGCGAGCTCGAGCTTGGCCGCTGTCATTCTTCCACCTCCGAGCGCCTGACAGCCCTGCATCCACCGTCACCAGCTCCGCCGTCCTCTCCTAGTCCTCGCGTGCCCCTCCTCGGCCTTCCTTTGCCACCGTAGCGCATGGCCACCGGTGTCGCGGCTGCCACAGACGCCTGTGCGCACGGTCGGGCTTAACCAGCCCGCCTCCAGCCGAATTGAGTGGCCCCACGTGTGTGCGTAGGCCCCTAGGTGCTCACCGCAGCTTCTGGATCCTGTTGGCCAAGCCGGCCAACCCCGCAGCCGCTGCCGTCGGAGAGGCTGCCGTAGCCATCGCTGGCTCACGTGGCCAGGCCGTGTCGGGCCTCCACAGAGCAAGCTGCGGCCACCTACAAGTGTGCACCAACCTCCTGGTGCTTCCTCACCATTCCCCCGCCACCGCCGGCCCTTCTCCGGCCGCCACCGGCCAATTCCCCGACGTCCTCTGTTTCAACCTCGCGTGGAGGACCTCGGGCTCAAATTCGAGTAAAGGGGAGGGCCTAAATGCATAACCACTGACTCATATGAATAGTGCCGTTGAGGACCTTTTTGCAGGAAATTTGCTGAAGTTTGGAAAATTCATAGTAATTCATAGGAAATTCGTAAAATAGCAAATGAGGACTTTTTGGAATCCTTGTGAAATTCTCTATGCATGAGATCTATAATATGGCATGTTTTAGTTTCAATATTTTGCGGTAAAAATAGATTTGTGCAATAAGGTTGTAATGCTAGTTGAATTTGTTATTTTCCATAACTGCTGATCTAGGGCTCCAAATGAAGTGAAATTTTTGTGGAATGCTACTCATGTGATATTTGATGTGTGGTAAAAATTTCATAAGTATTGGATGAAGTATGAGTGAGTTATTGGTTTATCTCGCTCTCACATGATTTCTTGCTTTAGCAACTTGTCTTTTTCATAGAGGTTGCTATACATATTCAAATGGAGTGAAATTTGTATAGTAGACTATTGAGAGGATATGTGAGCCACTGTAATTTTTGTAGAATTTATTGTATACTTTTGGTATATGTTCATTAAGTCACCTTGTTATCTAAAAAAAATTAAGAAATACATTAAAAGATTTTATTTGGTCATGGACACTAGGTTTTTTGGTGTTCTTTAGTCATGTGTGAAATATTGGTAAAGTTGGTTTTGCCCAATTATGAATTTGCAACATAAGTTAATAATTATTTTCTTGCCGACGTAGTCTATGGACAGATCTGGGAACTTAGCAAAGTTCTTCATGATAAGGTGCTTTATTGTGAAACTTGTTTATACAAAATTTGTAGATAATTTATGTATCTAGCTGTTGTTAAAATTTGGTATCATTTGGCTGAGTAGTGTTTGAGTTACAACTGTTTAAAGTTAGAATACAGGATTTGTTGCTCTCTGTTTTGTATGAACCAGTTTTTGTAAAGGTATAATTTCAACCTACTTAACTTGGGAATCATGCTGTGATGGTTATAGATGAAATGTATATAATTTCATAAGATTTCCAAAATGTCTTCTTGCAAGTCATTTGGATTTGTGTAACTCCAGTTATAGCTAAATCTTGTAGTTGCTGTTTGCATGTCCAGAAATTGGCAGATTTCAATTATAGTGTTTGCTTGTATATTGTTAAGTGTGACTTATGCCTTGAATGATGACTGAGTTAGAGCACCTGAGATCTTGGGAAACTTGTGTCATGCTTGGTGTTGTCATCTTCTTTGCCATCTTAGCATAATAGATTGTGTGATGTTTAAGTTAAGCATCGCAAAGTACTTAAGTGTGTTAGTGTAAACTATGCTTGTCTTGCTTGCTATTTTGTGATGCGTGTCATGGTACTATTCTTCATATTTATGCACTTGTATATTGTATCTCATCTAGGTACGCTAGATGCACCACGTGAAGGATGCGATGTTGGAGCCAAACCCGAATATTTGGTTTGGTGGATATATCCCGAAGATGGAAGGACTAAGCAAGTGCTAGGACCGGAGATGTCACCATGACGGTGCAAGCGAACTGAACTGACTTATGTCGGATCCCAGGCAAGCCCCGGAGCATATTAAGCCTCCTAATTTCTGAAATGCAATTAAAGTATTATTGTTACATATATATTGTTGCATTAAGTTAGGTGTTGGATGCAAACACTTGCTGCATTGGTTATCCAATCCTTGTCCAGATATTGATACCCTGAATCCTATGTAGCTCAGGCTCATGTTGTGCTTAGCCCTGCTTAAACACGGTAGAAGTCAGGTGATTTCCTATCACCTGCGAGCTATAGGGATATACATATGGCACGGTTGGCTATATTTGCTATCGTGGAAAAGAACCTGTCTTAATTTGAATTGAAGACCGGGCGGAGGCTTGCCGGTTTGTAGTGACTCCGTCTGTGTCGCTTAAGGACTAAATCTTGAAGCCTTTCCTATTCATATTGAACGCATGCCTCTCTCTTAGTTGGCCAGGTCTGGAGACCGACCACGAAGCTGAGTAGCTCACCTCAGGCCGGGAGTTGATAAGTATAAAGTACGCCTCGGAAGGGAGCCGTAGGCGTGAGTCCAAGGGCAGGTGATTTAAAAGTCCTGATCGTCCTGGCAGAAGGATAATCCCTGAGAGTGCTGGCACTGATCAAACCCGTGAATTTGGTTCCTGAGTTGTACCAAAGGTGACCCACGGCTACCCTTGCAAAGTATGCTAGGGTGAGAGTTAGGAATACCCCCTCAGCTGAGTTGTAATTCGATTCGAGTCGCCGTCTCTCACCGGTTAGTGAGAACTTAATGGGCTTATCTCCAAAGTAGATACACTAAATAACATAATGGTTTAGAAATGATGATATGATGATGACAGCCTTATTATACCTGCTATGGTTAATATTGATTGCTCCTAATAAGTGAGTGCTCTAGTACAGGTGCTAATCTTGTGGACAGGTAAATAATGATAACTTGATGCTAAGTTTATATTGGTCACTATATTCATAAGCTCTTTTATGCAACGGTGTCAAGCTAGCCCACCTCATAAGCCTTGCATGACCCTTGGTGTCCTTTATTATGGTTTTGACGGGTAAGTCTAGCTGAGTACCTTCTCGTACTTAGGATTTATCCCACCATGTTGCAGGTGAAGTTCTCAGACTGTGAAGATGGTGGCTAACCACCGGTGGCTCGGTGATTCTATAGTTACTTCTCATCTATATGCTTTTGTCGGATGATGTCACTTATGCTAACAATGTATTTGGAACATATATTAATGTAATCTTTTGAAAGCTATGATATTTTCACTAATCGATTTTGAAACCCAAACTTGTACTTTTAATTGTGAACCCATTTGTAATATTATTTCCGCTGCAACCCTATGTATGTGATGTGTATTTGCTTAATCACGCGATCTTGGTTGTGATGTTGATTTACCGAGGTCTTTCGGGACACTTGGTGGACTACCGGGTTTATATGAGTGAAAGTATGTGTGTGTCAACGTGTTAGCGGGGACAATCGTACTTGATCTTATATAAATTGAGCGGTTCTGTTACAGCTAGCATCAGAGCAAGATTAAGCATAATACTGTCATGTACATTGTTTTAAAAACAAAGTTTTGGTTTTAAAAAGCCTATTTTAACTAAAACTTGAGCTACAGGCAAATTTGTCAAAACTAATTTACAAAACTATGCTAGCGACATCCTCCTTTATGTCCAGTTAAGGACTATTAGGTGGCTATCTAAGTACTAACATGGGTGTTTTTACTTTCGCCGTCCATACGGTGTGCTATTGTATGGATGTCATTCGTTTGAATGGTAATGTATGGATCAATTGCCTCTATGCCCAGGTAAGTGTGAGTTGTGAGAGCATGACCGTCCAACTGTCGGTCTTGGGGAAAGTTAGCTATAGTTACTAGAATATTTACATGTTACACCCATGTATATATAAAGGTACTTAATTGCGGGTATATTTATCGGGTAGCTATGGATATCGAAGTATATACATCTAGGGATGCATATATGGAGAGTATCTTAGTTTACTGCTTTCATTGTGTGCTTATTTATCTCTTGTGGGGATGGGTTGCAATGAATTTGCCTATAGGTACGCTAACCACGAATGCGTAGATTGAATGTAGCTAACGACTAGCTATATATCGAGAGAGTATGTGTTATGCCACCGACATAGAACGTGATTGCCACCTTAGGCTGGCAATTTCGTGAGGACAAATAGGACAAGCATGCATCATGATTGTGCTTGTGCATAAATATGCTTCCCTCACCTTGTTCTAATACTAAGTAACTTGTGATCAATGTGATGTCACTATTTTCTCTATGTGAAGCTAGCCAAAATGCCTTGTCCCATGCTGCTTGAATAGCTATGCTTGAAGTTAGTGTGTGATTAGCTTTGCCTCGTATGTTGGCTTCCAAAGGAAATAGATGACAAGTTATTAATTAGCAAAAACTTCACCCCTTTGAAAACTAAATTGCTAAATGTAAGTAAAACTTATTTTGTAGAGATATCCACCTACTCAGTAGAAAGGAAATAAAAGATAACAGTACCTTACCACCAGGTTCGCATGTTTATGTGTAGTGGTGTTACTGTAGGTGACTGCTTATTATGTACGAGCTTTGTGCTTAGTAATAGTCGCTTAAGCTAATCGGATTGAGTGTTTTGAAATGCTCGCTTAAGACCATGATGTAGGCGTGGATGCTCGTTATCTAGGTAGTGCCATAGTTGTCACCTTTTTTCCTCGGTAAGCATATGAGTGTGGAAGAGCGCTATCCTAGAGCAACGTCCAAGTTTTGGTAATCTCAGGGTTGTCATCTACAATTAAGTTCTCTCTTAGGAACCTGAGCCTGTATACGTGGTTGCTAGCCATGAACGTTGTGCTACAAAGACTTTATCTATGCTTTTGCTTGATCTTAGGTCCAAGCTTAGTCCCTTGAATGCATGCATGTTTCATGGTTGTCCTACTCCTGTGTGGGAGGACCCTGCTTAAAAATCCTTATTGGACCTTATTGCTCTTTCTCCTACGGATGAGCTAGTGCAACGCTAATCGCTATCTGCCTTGGCTTTGGAACCTTTTTCACGCAGATCATGTCATTGCTTTATCAACTAAATCTCTAGTTAGTGCAATGGCTCTGTCCCTCGAATCTCGCATATTTTGTCTCCAACTCTTTCAAGCTTCTAGATGTTTATCAGTCTTGATCTCATATTTTTGCTCGACAAGACCAAATCTCAGGTTAATCTTTATCTGGTAATCACTTTGGTGGACACGAGGCGTTTGTGGAAATTAAGCAAGAGTCTCCTGCATAGTTGCCTTCGACAATTAGGCTATGTTCTTTTGCGCTGTGTTTTGATCTTCTGATCGCCTCCTTGTTGATTCCTAACCTTGTGACTATCCTTGTTTGCTATCCCTTTTTTGCACAATGCTTGTTCTTACAATCTAATTGGTGCCACTAGAAATTTCACTTTGGTTGTATGTTCAGTAATGGTGCCGTGATTAGTGATCCATGGTGCCGCGACAGAACCTAGGGCCTCCTTGTGGGCGGCCAACGCATGGTTGTGCTGCTAGGTGCGTGCTGGTATCGAGGTTTCTAGTCATGATCCATTGCCGAACTGTACCGAGGTGTTATTTTCACGTGAGCTCTTCCTTGGTTATCTCTCCATATCTTATCGAAGATCCCTACATCAGACCGAAAGTAGTAGAGCTTCCAATTGAAGTCACAAAAAGGGTAACCTTTGAAGAAGTGGTCACTGACATAAACATTAACCAACTACAAGAGGTGGTAGACAAGTGACTCCACTTGGTTGTCCCAGTATTGACGTCCGTCACCTAGTGAACAACTTATGTCATCATTGTTGGATCAGAAAGGCACACAATGATTTAAGTTGTTTCTAGAGAATCATATATGGAAAACCTTAGTCTACACCCTCAGAGAAAAGAGCTGTTGCTGCTATACAAAGAGATCAAGAGTATAGAACACACACCACAATGTATGAAGCAAAGAAAGAGAAGAACGAGAAATCTGTCTAGATTTTAAGGTATAGAACCGAACATCTTCAAGCCAACGATTAGTGACTCAAACGAAGTTGGATTGACCCCAAACTTGGTGATCTCATTCCTTGCTTAGGACCCTTCAATGTCTTAAGTTGGTTTGAGTATTGGTTGAGTAAAACATCGGATTTGAGAGATATCTTGTCGGCTTGGTTTGCTGCTATTTCAGAACAGAGCAGTTTTGGTAGATGAATTGTTTGGATGGCAAACGGTATCCGGTTGAGTTGAATTTTGGTGAGTAGTTAGAAGACCCATGGATCTACATACCCAACAAAATTTGTGCATATTAGAGCAGTAGTTTGTGAGATATGAATAGAAAACAAAAGGGTACAAAATCTGCAATTTCGCTGTGACCGCGATCATCCTTTGCATTAGACGGTTGTGTTTGTAATTCATACCAAGAAATTACAACTTGTAGGTGTATTGCTGTTAGACAACCCTCCATACCCTTGAGAAGATTAATTGCACCCCTATGTGCCTTGCTTTTGCCCTCTTAGATCAGCAATGTGTGAGCAGTCAAGGTGTTCTAGAAGTCAAATTGTGCCTTGCAATTCGAATGTAATTGGAAAGGTGTCAAACCATAGATTTTTGGATTATGGTTTTTGAGATATTGATTGGCCGAAGAATGGAAGCCTCGATGTCAAATATAGTTTAAGAAAGCTGGTTTTGCTACGATGCAAGTAAACCCAACTTGCTGTGCAACTGCACCACAAAGGCAAATTGTACTTAACCTGCTTGGTAGTGAACTAGTCCCTAGTTTTGTGATTACTTGCAACTTGTGTTGCCCTCCAAGCCTCACTAACATCCTTCTGCATCAATGGTTCTCCAATGTTGACATGCCTAAGGTGTCTTCCATGTGTTTTACCCAAGGGGTTGCCTCAGATACAACTCAGATAACTGTTGTCGTTTGGATATGAGAATTCCCTTAAATAATGGTCGTCGAAAACGTTGAGTCAATAGAGTTAGCTATCACATTCACCGCTCACTCAACTGACTCAGGTAATACAGTATTGTTATCAGAGAAAGAGCATTGCACACATGGAACATTATGTAGCTTTCCATCAGTTGACATATGAGTGAGTGCACCGCTACAACCAGTTTGGATATTGGGTAACTAGCTTCTCATGCCCTCAAAGGATGTTTACCCCGTCTATGATCACATCCTTTATGAGAAGTTGTGCTCAAGCCACTTTAGTAGAGAACTGCTTTTCAACCCTTGGGAACAAATATAGCACCGTTGCAAGGAATATCCGTCAACCGACTGCGATCTAGTGCAAAGTCCATAAGTTCTGTGCTATATCCACTAGGGAAGTAGATGTTACAAGTATTTAGTCTATGCTTGTATCACTCTTCGTACATCGAGGACGAAGTACTTAGGACAGTGCTATCTTGGATTCCTTCCAATGTAACAATGCTTTATGGATGCCAATGAAAGAAATTCTTCAGACAACAACTTACGACGAAGAGCAAGTATCAGAAAGTGTCGTGACCAAATTAGCCTCTCTAATACTCCAAAGTTAAGTGGCCTAATGCTATCACTGATGCTGGAAACTGGATGACATGTTTCTTTTCCCTTAAAAGTCTTTCGCACCGAATCTCGGGATGCGATTCCTTTAAGGGGGGAGGGCTGTAACACCCCAGGTGTTTGTCACCAGTTAAGCAATGGGTTTGAGCTCAAACATGACATGTCGAGTGGTAATGAAGGTGTCAAGATCAAATCTACATGATGGAGCTCCAACTTAAACTTGGGCCACGCACATTTGCTTACATATGGACCCTTGTTAAGATTATGCAAGAGTAATGTTAAACATGCTTATTCCATGTACATTACATCCACATGCATCCATCTAGACCCGTGGAAAAGTTTCATGAAGTTCGGAATCAAGAAGTCGCATGAAATGATGAGTTACATTCTTGCTTGAATTGCGCTAGTAAGTGAAGGGAATTATAGGCCATCAACCAAACCTTGCTACCTTACCTAAATGACTCTAATTGAACTCTACAACAAAAGTCATGAAGGGTTTGTGTTGAGCACATGTCAAGAAAAGGCCTCAATTGGTCAAAAACTCTAATTCTAGGGTTAACGAGATGCTGCTTTGACCAAAGAAAAAGAATGGTTTATATTCAAGATACAAGGTTTGACCTTAAATAGAAGTTGCAGTATAGTTTGTGTGCTACAAACTTTATTTAAGGATCCAAGTCTAAATCTATCTCTAAGCTTGACAAACAAAGGTCACACGATTGATTCTGCTGCAGTCTTCAGCACTTAGCATTATTCTAAGTCTGGAATTTCGCTAAACAACGACATCGACATCCCGCATTCTCCAAATTTTGCTAAGCAGCTTGAGTTGGTCCAAAAACAAAAGTTGAAGGTTATATTATGGAGAAGAGCATACAAAAAGTTGCATTGAGTTTGACCGAGTTTTGACCTCCGAAGGCGAGCTCCCGTGACTATTATCAAAACACTAACACTATCACTTTGGAGCCTAATTAACTGCTAATCCATTCCTCAAATGACCTTGGTCTCTTAATGAAAAATGTAGAGCGGGCCGAGTACAAAAAGCTTCATTTTGGGCCCATGGACCAAATTGGCCCGTAACTAGCCCAAACCTGCGCTCCACCATGTCCACACCGGTGCCCGCCACCTGTTCGACCGCTTGCCGACGTGGTCGCCGCGCATGGACGCCGCGCGCCTCCGCCGTTGCCGCGTGCCCTACGCCACACTCTAAATAGTGGAGCACCAGGATGACTCGCCTCCCTACTCCCAGCTCTTCTTCTTGCATCTCTCTGTGTGCCCCCTTGCGGCCGCCATAGATGCCGCCGTGAGCTCAAGGTTGGCCACCGTCGTTCTTCCACCTCTGAGTGCCTGGCAGCCCTGCATCCACCGTCACCGGCTCCGCCGTCCTCTCCTAGTCCTCACATGCCCCTCCTCGGCCTTCCTTCGCCGCCGTAGCGCACGACCACTAGTGTCGCGGCTGCCGTGGATGCCTATGCGCGCGGCCGGGCTTAACCAGCCTGCCTCCAGCCGAATTGAGTGGCCCCACGTGTGTGCACAGGCCCCTAGGTGCTCACCGCCGCTTCTGGATCCTGTTGGCCAAGCCGGCCAACCCCGCAGCCGCTGCCGCCGGAGAGGCTGCCGCGGCCGTCGCTGGCTCACGTGGCTAGGCCACGTCGGGCCTCCGCGGAGCAAGCTGCGGCCACCTACAAGTGCGCACCAATCTCCTGGTGCTTCCCCACCATTCCCCCGCCACCGCTGGCCCTTCTCCGGCCGCCACCGGCCAATTCCCCGACGTCCTCTGTTTCAACCTCGCGTGGAGGATCTCGGGCTCAAATTCGAGTAAAGGGGAGGGCCTAAATGCATAACCACTGACTCATATGAATAGTGCCATTGAGGACCTTTTTGTAGGAAATTTGCTGAAGTTTGGAAAATTCATAGTAATTCATAGGGAATTCGTAAAATAGCAAATGAGGACTTTTTGGAATCCTTGTGAAATTATCTTTGCATTAGATCTATAATATGGCATATTTTAGTTTCAATATTTTGCGGTAAAAATAGATTTGTGCAGTAAGGTTGTAATGCTAGTTGAATTTGTTATTTTCCATAACTGCAGATCTAGGGCTCCAAATGAAGTGAAAATTTTGTGGCATGCTACTCATGTGATATTTGATGTGTGGTAAAAATTTCATAAGTATTGGATGAAGTATGAGTGAGTTATTGGTTTATCTCGCTCTCACATGATTTCTTGCTTTAGCAACTTGTCTTTTTCATAGAGGTTGCTATACATATTCAAATGGAGTGAAATTTGTACAGTAGACTATTGAGAGGATATGTGAGCCACTGTAATTTTTGTAGAATTTATTGTATACTTTTGGTATATGTTCATTAAGTCACCTTGTTATCTAAAAAAATTAAGAAATACATTAAAAGATTTTATTTGGTCATGGACACTAGGTTTTCTGGTGTTCTTTAGTCATGTGTGAAATGTTGGTAAAGTTAGTTTTGCCCAATTATGAATTTGCAACATAAGTTAATAATTATTTTCTTGCCGACGTGGTCTATGGACACATACGGGAACTTAGCAAAGTTCTTCATGATAAGGTGCTTTGTTGTGAAACTTATTTATACAAAAGTTGTAGATAATTTATGTATCTAGCTGTTGTTAAAATTTGGTATCATTTGGCTGAGTAGTGTTTGAGTTACAACTGTTTAAAGTTAGAATATAGGATTTGTTGCTCTCTGTTTTGTATGAACCAGTTTTTGTAAAGGTATAATTTTGACCTACTTAACTTGGGAATAATGTTGTGATGGTTATAGATGAAATGTATATAATTTCATAAGCTTTCCAAAATGTCTTCTTGCAAGTCATTTGGATTTGTATAACTCCAGTTATAGCTAAATCTTGTAGCTGTTGTTTGCATGTCCAGAAATTGGCAGATTCCAATTATAGTGTTTGCTTGTATATTGTTAAGTGTGACTTATGCCTTGAATGATAACTGAGTTAGAGCACCTGAGATCTTGGGAAACTTGTGTCATGCTTGGTGTTGTCGTCTTCTTTGCCATCTTAGCATAATAGATTGTGTGATGTTTAAGTTAAGCATCGCAAAGTACTTAAGTGTGTTAGTGTAAACTATGCTTGTCTTGCTTGCTATTTTGTGATGCGTCTCATGGTACTATTCTTCATATTTATGCACTTGTATATTGCATCTCATCTAAGTACGCTAGATGCACCACGTGAAGGATGCGATGTTGGAGCCAAACCCGAATATTTGGTTTGGTGGATATATCCCGAAGATGGAAGGACTAAGCAAGTGCTAGGACCGGAGATATCACCATGACGGTGTAAGCGAACTAAACTGACTTGTGTCGGATCCCAGGCAAGCCCCGGAGCATATTAAGCCTCCTAATTTCCGAAATGCAATTAAAGTATTATTGTTACATATGTATTCTTGCATTAAGTTAGGTGTTGGATGCAAACACTTGCTGCATTGGTTATCCAATCCTTGTCCAGATATTGATACCCTAAATCCTATGTAGCTCAGGCTCGTGTAGTGCTTAGCCCTGCTTAAACGTGGTAGAAGTCAGGTGATTTCCTATCACCTGCGAGCTATAGGGATATACATATGGCACGGTTGGCTATATTTGCTATCGTGGAAAAGAACTTGTCTTAATTTGAATTGAAGACCGGGCGGAGGCTTGCCGGTTTATAGTGACTCTATCTATGTCGCTTAAGGACTGAATCTTGGAGCCTTTCCTGTTCATGTTGAACGCATGCCTCTCTCTTAGTTGGCCGGGTCTGGAGACCGACCACGAAGCCGAGTAGCTCATGTCAGGCCGGGAGTCGATAAGTATAAAGTACGCCTCGGAAGGGAGCCGTAGGCGTGAGTCCAAGGGCAGGTGATTTAAAAGTCCTGATCATCTTGGCAGAAGGGTAATCCCTGAGAGTGCTAGCGCTGATCGAACCCGCGAATTTGGTTCCTGAGTTGTACCAAAGGTGACCCACGGATACCCTTGCAAAGTATGCCA
Source organism: Miscanthus floridulus (assembly GCF_019320115.1). Taxonomy (NCBI): domain Eukaryota; kingdom Viridiplantae; phylum Streptophyta; class Magnoliopsida; order Poales; family Poaceae; genus Miscanthus; species Miscanthus floridulus. Next base: position 31,012,378 of record NC_089586.1, on the reverse strand, counting down.
GGGTGAGAGTTAGAAATACCCCCTCAGCTGAGTTGTAATTCGATTCGAGTCGCCATCTCTCGCCGGTTAGTGAGAACTTGATGGGCTTATCTCCAAAGTAGATACACTAAATAACATAATGGTTCAAGAATGATGATATGATGATGACAGCCTTATTATACCTGTTATGATTAATATTGATTGCTCCTAATAAGTGAGTGCTCTAGTACAGGTGCTAATCTAGTGAACAGGTAAATGATGATAACTTGATGCTAAGTTTATATTGGTCACTATATTCATAAGCTCTTTTATGAAACGGTGTCAAGCTAGCCCACCTCATAAGCCTTGCATGACCCTTGGTGTCCTTTATTCTGGTTTTGACGGGTAAGTCTAGCTGAGTACCTTCTCGTACTCAGGGTTTATCCCACCATGTTGCAGGTGAAGTTCTCGGCCTGTGAAGATGGTGGCTAACCGCCGGTGGCTCGGTGATTCTATAGTTACTTCTCATCTATATGCTTTTGTCGGATGATGTCACTTATGCTAGCAATATATTTGGAACATATATTAATGTAATCTTTTGAAAGCTATGTTGTTTTCACTAATCGATTTTGAAACCCAAACTTGTATTTTTAATTGTGAACCCATTTGTAATATTATTTCCGCTGCAACCCTGTGTATGTGATGTGTATTTGCTTAATCACGCGATCTTGGTTGTGATGTTAATTTACCGAGGTCTTTCGGGACACTTGGCGGACTACCGGGTTTATATGAGTGAAAGTATGTGTGTGTCAACATGTTAGCGGGGACAGCCGTACTTGATCTTGTATAAATTAGGCGGTTCTGTTACAATCTATGCCCTGAAGACATCTATATAAATGGACTGCATGTACATCTATATGAACTAATGAAGAGATGGCTCTCTCCCACGTATATTTATCTCTTGTGTGTGCGTGCGTTTTGGCCCGTGCGCGCTCTCGTTTTTTGCGCGGTTTCGAATGTTTAGCGACGCGCGCGTTTAGCCTTCCATACAGCTCGTTCTTTGGCGCTTTTTTTTCGTTGCATAGCACCGTGCGTGCTCTCGTTTTCTCTGGCCGTCTGTCCATCTACCCCTTCCTATTTAACCGGTGCTACATCCTATCCATCTCAACCTCTTCTATTTCCATCTGTGCCATGCTCCATTGTTTCCTTCTCCACTTCTTCTCTTTTCTCTGTACTGCAATGGCTAATCCATTCGATTTGAACGTTCGTTTAGAAGAAGATGATGACGACAATCTTCCATTCGATCTCAATGAGCCAATAATGGAGGATCACACCACATATGGTAATGTACTCAGTTTGTTTGTTCTTTTTTTGATATTTAAATCAACAACGTGTAGTTTTGTTTCTCATTTTCTTTCTTCTTTTTTTGACAGGGTTTGATTTGAACTTGCCACTAGACGAGTTTGGTGCGGTTGATTTCAATTATGTACAAAACCTGCCGGTAAGTTTTATGAATGAGTTTGTTTTTTCCTATAGCTAGAACATGCCGTGGCTAATTATTACTATGAATGTGCTTGTTTTTTTCCTTTTGCTAGAACAAGATGTTGAGGCTCCCGTTCAAGTAAACCATCCAAAGCATGACATGCCTGAAGAAGTTAGAAAACAAGTGTACCAAGCATTGTTGGCTAGAAGCAAAAATGGGAAACTAGGCAAGAGAGATACAAGCATTGTTGCCGATCAGTTTGGTGTACACATTCGATCGGTTCAGCGCTTATGGAAGCGAGGTAAAACCTAACTTGCTCAAAACATTCCGGTCGTGGTTGCTAGTCAAAAGAAGGGTAGATGTGGCCGTAAGGCAATCCCTCTTGATTTGGAACAATTGCGCAACATTCCTCTAAAGCAAAGAATGACCATAGAAGATGTGTCTAGTAGACTTGGTATTACCAAATCTAGGATACAAAGGTATTTGAAAAAGGGTTTGCTTAGGCGCCACTCTAGTAGCATCAAACCTTACCTCACTGATGCTAACAAAAAGACTAGGTTGAAGTGGTGCATTGACATGATTGAGCAAGGTTTGGTTGGTGATCCAAAGTTTAAGGATTTTTTTGACTTTGTGTTCATTGATGAGAAATGGTTCTACCTTTCTCAAAAATCCGAGAAATACTACTTGCTACCCGAGGAAGATGAACCACATCGCACTTGCAAGAACAAGAATTACATTCCTAGGATCATGTTTTTATGTGTTTGTGCTCGGCCAAGATTTAGAAATGGAGAGTGCATTTTTTATGGGAAAATCGGTTGCTTTCCACTTGTCACTTATGAAAATGCTATTAGAGGAAGTCATAACCGTCTTCGTGGTGAACAAGTTATCAAGCCAATAACTTCAATCACAAGGGATGTCATTAGAGATTTCATGCTAAATCAAGTGTTGCCGGCCATTAGAGCCAAATGGCCAAGAGAAGATGTGCACAAGCCAATATTCATACAACAAGATAATGCACCTTCTCATTTAAAAGTGGATGATCCTGTTTTTTGTGAGGCTGCTAAGCAAGATGGGTTTGATATTCGGCTTATTTGTCAACCACCCAATTCTCCTGATTTCAACATTCTAGACTTGGGGTTTTTTCGTGCTATACAAGCTATACAATATAAGAAGGATGCAAAAACAATTAAAGATCTTGTTCCAGCCGTGCAGCAGGTAAATTGTTCACTTTTTCACTTGTTACATTGCTTCTTTAACAACTAAATGGAGTACTCATTGATTCATTTTCACTTTTCATGTAGGCATTCGTAGAGTACTCACCACACAAAGCAAATAGGATCTTTGTGACACTACAAACCGTTTTGAAGGAAGCCATGAAGATAAAAGGATGTAACAAGTTCAAAATTCCTCACATTCAAAAACAAAGACTAGAGAGAGAAGATCGGCTCCCATTCCAAATAACTTGTGAAGCTTCCTTGCTAGCCGAAGCACTTGCTAGTCTTCCTGCAGCAAATTAGAAGAATGTAGTACCAAATTAGTTTTTTCAATCTGAAGCAAGAATGTAGTAGTAGCAAATTAGATTTTGCAAGCCGAAGCAAGACATGTACCTTACTCTTCATGTTTGCATCTTCCTTCATCTTTGCATCTTTGAACTTCTTCATGTTGTAGATCTCGTCCACCTTCTGTTCAACGTGTTCAGGTACTAGTATTGTGTCTCCATCCATCTCAAGTTTGTCCACATCAGGGATGAACAGCTCGCAATCAAATTTGTCTATGCCATGTAGTATCCAAGTAGTGAGATCATAGTCATCATGAACAAGACGGCAACGTGCACACCTGCGAGCTTCGTGGCGAGCTTGGAAGCAGGCTTCTCCGAAGACGCCGCCACCTTGGAACATGCCGCAGCGAGCGCACTGCACCTCGACGGCGTCCGGCGCGATGTCGAGGGAGTCCGGCACCACCTCGACGTTGAACGGGGCGATGTCGAGGGAGTCCGGCACCACCTCGACGTCGAACAGGGCGATCTCGAGGGAGTCCGGCACCATCTCGACGTCGTCCGGGTCGATCTTGAGGGAGTCCGAGTCCAGCGCCATCTCAGAGGCAATCGTCATCTCCGAGTCCGGCGCAACCTCCGCGTCCAGCGTCTCCTCCATGGCGCGAGTGACCTTCATGGCGCCGGACTCCTCCATGGTGCGAGCGACCACCATGGCGCGAGGCTCCTCCATGGCGCGACCGATCTCCTTAGCGCGAGCTTCCTCCATGGCGCGTGCTTCCTCCGGGCGGCGAGGGACGCGAGCGCGCTGACGAGATAAAGGGAGGCGAGCGTGCTGTGGGCGAGCGTGTGTGGTCTGCCTTGACGCGAGAGCCGACGGGCGGCGACGCAGCGAACCGAGGCGACGCGCGATTAATTGCGAGTAGTTGGCGAGCGCAACGGGCGGCGATGGGAGGGGCATTCGCGTCCATAAGGCACTGCACGGGCGAGCGACGACAGGCTTTGTGAAAATGGGCTGAGTGCCCAGAACGACAGCTAATACGGGTATGGAGGGAGTAACTCGGAAAGATGCTTGACGAATATGTTAATAATAATAAGCATGGTTCTAAATCAAAACCAAATTGCATAACCCCTTGCATTTTAAGATAGCGGGCTATTGAAAATAGCGGCAACTTTTTCTTCAGCAACTATGAAGCTATAGCGGTGCTGTAGCGACGCTACGACAGATAGCGTTTTAAAGAAAAACATGAAAAACACCAGTAATTGATACACAAAAAACATGACAAATATGAAATTCGATAAACACAAATATGTTTCCAAGGTTTCACAAGTCTAGGTAACATTACTAATATGACATTACAACATCGTTCATGTCACTCCAATGTTTAATTGTCCAAATATAAAATTAGTGGGCTCAACAGGCTATCACATTGGGGCATGTTATGTAAAACTGAAATAGCGTCGCTATTTTGGTGCTACCGCTAAGTGGATTAGCGGCACTATAGCCCGCTATTTTGGCCATAGCTGTCGTAGTGTCAAAAACAACAATAGCTTAGTGCGACTTTTCTCCGGCCACTATAGCCCGCTATTTAAAACCATGACGCCTTGCATGTAGAACTTGTTTTGTTGGGAGCCTGAAGCAATTTTGCCTAGCCCCTCAGTTGCCTGTATCCTGGCTGCACCATGTTTGGTTCATGTCTTGGTTAGCTGCCTGTGCCAAGCAAGTGGATCCTCCGCCACGTCACCGAAATCAAGCGCCTGGTGCCGATAGTAAGACATCTGTGCCGACGATGCTAATGGTGCTCATAGAAATAAGGTATGTGTTCGTATAAATGAATGTACGTGTATGTATAATAGTGTTTGCACTGGCTTTGTCGCCGTGTTTTATGGTAGTGTTATGATCAATTTTCATGATGTCCAAGCCATTTACAATTAATCATCGGTGCTGCAACTAGTGGCTGAAACTTGACTTGGCTCAAATGTATCTTCTCCAGACTTGCCTAGCGTTGTAGAGCAGTAGAAACCATCAATTTTCTAGGTAGGCGGCACTTTTTGCCAGGCAAACAAGCATGTAGCCTCTGTTGCTGAGAGTTCGACTAGCTGCAATCAGCCAGCAGCCCAAAAGCCACGAACAGCTAGCCAACTGCCTACAGACGGCAGCACCTAATAAGGACACGTTTGCGATGTCCAATAGATGGTCCCAATCTTTCACAATACAAAATAATAACAAGGCGGCAAATTCACTGATTCTTTTTGTTTGCTCTGAAGCAAATACAATGCAACAAGTGAAATCAAATATAACTAAACACAAATAGCAGGTGGCTTTACCAAATTGCACGACACAATAACCAGAATACCCTTTTGCTGATCCTTTATGTGATAGATCAAATTTCAATTATAACCAATCAGAGAGCAGCAGTCACCTGATTGCATATGAGTTCATGGCGGTAATACACCAGCAACAGAACACTCTGTAATCTCCTGCAAACATTAATTTGACTGTAAGCATCAGTTAGAACCTAGAAGTAGAAGTGAATTGAATCTAGCTCAGTTAGTTGGGTCTATTGTGGTGGAATCTACTCACCTAAATTCCATGTTCTTGACTTAACTCGTATTTTACTGAATTTTTTTTAAGATCTAACGGCGTTGTTCTTGTAGTGGTAGGCGATGTGCCGATAGCTAAGATGTATGTGGTGACGATGCTAATACGATCAAATTTTATGATGTCCAAGCCATTTACAATTAAAAAAAAGAGTTCGACGCTTCCGCCACGAGCGAGCAAGGCTCCGAACGTCATGAGTTGTTACAAAAAAAAAAGAGTTGGAAGAAGGTGCGAGGCGAGCTCGACGCTTCCGCCACGTGCGAGCAAGGCTCCGAATGAGCAACAGGCTGGCGGTGCGTATTTGCTCCGTCGCCAAGTTCCATGGGGAAGGCCGGGTCATGGCTCAAGCCCATTTACCCCTCCTCCCAACTCTGGGCCATGGACTGTACTATCGTTATTTGAGCAGGCTTCTACGTGGTTAGAAAATCAATACGGCACTAATAAGTAACTAAAAATTGTGACCCACTTTTTATTTTTATCAAACACCGAAACGGTGTTGTGGCCCGACGAAATGAGCCCATGGGTCGACGTGGGCTGACCCCAGGCCAAGAGCCCATAGGGCTCCGTGCCCGTGAAATCGCCCTTGCCTGCCGTCTCCCGACGCCGCGTCCCCGTCGTCAGCAGCTTCCTTTCCGCGTCGCCATGGTTTTGGTACTCCATCCCGGCATCGCCACGTGCGTCGACGTGGCCCCGACCATACTATAGATGGCCAACGGGCCGGGCCGGCATGACACGGCACGGCAGGGCCCAGCGTGCCATCGGGCCGTGCCGCCCTGGGCTTCGTGCCTGGTTGACGGCCCAAGCACGGCACATACAACAGTCATCGCTGACCGCCATCTTTGTTTATAACCCAAGCTTTCATGCCTTCGGCTCCAATGCGTACTTATGTTTGTGTGTTCTAATCCAAGACTCATCTACATCTTAGTTCAAAGTCTGGAAACTTGAACTGGACATGTAATATATATACGTCTCAAATATACATATACCTTATTACTCACCGCGTTTTCTCCATATTTCCACTTCTACATATGCTTGCACATGCGCGCGATAGCGCGCGCCCTGCACTAGTTCACGTCAAATGAAGAAGCAATCAGCGCGATCTGGACACTAGTCCGGAACGTGCTGATGACATAGATATACAGAATAAATTCAAATGGAACCCCCGGCCGTTTCTCCCTTGTCACATTAATTATTTGCTCACAAAAAGATGCTGTATTAGAAGCACAGGGCTGTTTTCCCGCATGAATCCATGTTCTAGAGATCCGCCCATGGTTTTGCATCTGACCAGGACAGCAGCAACCAATTAGCTTCAAAAAAAAAAAAAAAAGGACAGCAACCAATTCTTTTCTCTTTATGCTTAAGAAATTAGATGAAGTCACTAAATAAAAATAGAGGAGCAAAAACTAAGCATTAATTCACTTTCTGACCTTATATATTCTTCGTACCCAAATGCACACGGGAAAGCAATACGTCACCAAAGCATTTAGCTAGTGCCAGTAGTAGATTTTTTCACTTTTGAGTAACTCCAAGAGCCTCTTTATATCTTTCTTTATCCTTCAACTGTTTCTTTAATTAGATATCTAAATATTATTATCTTCTATTCTGGATTTCTAACTACCTAAAGATGGAGAGCGGGATTATTTCTCTAGAATGCGCACAAGATATAAAAAAAGTTGTTGGACGGTGGAAAGATTAAGCGATTTTTATTCAAACGACTCTCCAAATAATGATTTAGAGAATGAGTTCAAGAAAGACACATGGAGATGCTCTCAAGATATCTTCAGCTTGCATGATCCCTAGCTAAACCTGAATAGTTTAGGCCAAAACTGCTTTCCATTGTTTGGTTTTCTTGTTGGGCCAACTTGGTATTTGTACATGAAAAAAATAGTGGAACTAAAAATCCTAAAATCTGGTTTAATATTTGAAAATTGATAGAATTTTTGTTTTAGTTGGAAAATTATAAAAATTCAAAAAGAGTTCAATATTATGTCGTCATGAGGCCAGACCATGTTTGATCAACAGAATGAGCAGTCTCACTACTTCTTCCTGCTTAGAGAGCATCTCCACGAGTCTTTGTTAAACCCATTTGAATAAAAATCGTTCTCTGTATTTTTTTTCATCCTCCAACACCTTCTCTATATATTGTGCATTTCTTTTACCAAAATCTATCTATTAATAAGAAAAGATATAAAGAAGTTTGAAGTTCTGTTCTTATATTAGATCAAACCTTGTCTGCCAATTTTTTTATATAAGCACCGTTAAGAATTCCTCAATTAGATGATTGATGGGCTCATACTATATATCCCATTGATGTCATATATGCCCTGATGGGCTCGTACCATATATGCTATGGTGGATACTATATATGCCCTGAAGACATCTATATAAATGGACTGCATGTACATCTATATGAACTAATGAAGAGATGGCTCTCTCCCACGTATATTTATCTCTTGTGTTCCTTTGTGTTGTTCTTGAGGATTGGGATGGAAAACGGATCAATCCGTGAACAGGTCAATTGTCAACAAGCATAACAATCAGTAATAAAAGGAAAAATAAAAAAGAGATGGTAGGAAGGCTAGGCAACAGTTGTAGTACTCCAAATCACGGAGCCCATTGCCCGGATTCTAGGCTTACAACGTGGGCTCAAGCCAGCTTTCCCCCGCTACCACCTCTGAAGCTGGGCTGAGGTCCACTTATTTTAGCCTGCTTCTGTTGGGCTAGGAAGGCAATATGGCACTAATATACGGAACACAGAACATGTCGTTGAAAGCTGCTGTTGCCGCGCGAGGAGGTAACGTGGTCATTCTTGCCGCAATCCAATTCACGGCCCATTTTGCTCTCGATTCGCACCAGGATTATACAGCGAAGTAGAGCCTGAGATGGAAAGTGGGGACGACTCCGTTGAACTACCCGTCATTTGCGGCAATGACCTCACACTGGATGGCTCGACGTGTAAAAGGTGGCGTCTTCTTCCGTCTGGTGAAACAAAAAATCACAAAATAGCTTTTAATAGAGTTATATGTACTCTTGTCCATTCTGATAACATGCACATAGAGTTACAAGTTTGATCCCATGACATATAATAACTCGGAAAGATGCTTGACGAATATGTTAATAATAATAAGCATGGTTCTAAATCAAAACCAAATTGCATAACCCCTTGCATTTTAAGATAGCGGGCTATTGAAAATAGCGGCAACTATTTCTTCAGCAACTATGAAGCTATAGCGGTGCTGTAGCGACGCCATGACAGATAGGGTTTTAAAGAAAAACATGAAAAACACCAGTAATTGATGCACAAAAAACATGACAAATATGAAATTCGATAAACACAAATATGTTTCTAAGGTTTCACAAGTCTAGGTAACATTACTAATATGACATTACAACATCGTTCATGACATTCCAATGTTTAATTGTCTAAAATATAAAATTAGTGGGCTCAACAGGCTATCACATTGGGGCATGTTATGTAAAACTGAAATAGCACCGCTATTTTGGTGCTACCGCTCAGTGGATTAGCGGCACTATAGCCCGCTATTTTGGCCATAGCTGTCATAGCGTCAAAAACAACAATAGCTTAGTGCGACTTTTCTCCGGCCACTATAGCCCGCTATTTAAAACCATGACGCCTTGCATGTAGAACTTGTTTTGTTGGGAGCCTGAAGCAATTTTGCCTAGCCCCTCAGTTGCCTGTATCCTGGCTGCACCATGTTTGGTTCATGTCTTGGTTAGCTGCCTGTGCCAAGCAAGTGGATCCTCCGCCACGTCACCGAAATCAAGCGCCTGGTGCCGATAGTAAGACATCTGTGCCGATGATGCTAATGGCGCTCATAGAAATAAGGTATGTGTTCATATAAATGAATGTACGTGTATGTATAATAGTGTTTGCACTGGCTTTGTCGCCGCGTTTTATGGTAGTGTTATGATCAATTTTCATGATGTCCAAGCCATTTACAATTAATCATCGGTGCTGCAACTAGTGGCTGAAACTTGACTTGGCTCAAATGTATCTTCTCCAGACTTGCCTAGCGTTGTAGAGCAGTAGAAACCATCAATTTTCTAGGTAGGCGGCACTTTTTGCCAGGCAAACAAGCATGTAGCCTCTGTTGCTGAGAGTTCGACTAGCTGCAATCAGCCAGCAGCCCAAAAGCCACGAACAGCTAGCCAACGGCCTACAGACGGCAACACCTAATAAGGACACGTTTGCGATGTCCAATAGATGGTCCCAATCTTTCACAGTTCAAAATAATAACAAGGTGGCAAATTCACTGATTCTTTTTGTTTGCTCTGAAGCAAATACAATGCAACAAGTGAAATCAAATATAACTCAACACAAATAGCAGGTGGCTTTACCAAATTGCACGACACAATAACCAGAATACCCTTTTGCCGATCCTTTATGTGATAGATCAAATTTCAATTATAACCAATCAGAGAGCAGCGGTCACCTGATTGCATATGAGTTCATGGCGGTAATACACCAGCAACAGAACAATGTGTAATCTCCCTCAAACATTAATTTGACTGTAAGCATTAGTTAGAACCTAGAAGTAGAAGTGAATTGAATCTAGCTCAGTTAGTTGGGTCTATTGTGGTGGAATCTACTCACCTAAATTCCATGTTCTTGACTTAACTCGTATTTTACTGATTTTTTTAAGATCTAACGGCGTTGTTCTTGTAGTGGTAGGCGATGTGCCGATAGCTAAGATGTATGTGGTGACGACGCTAAATACGATCAAATTTTATGATGTCCAAGCCATTTACAATTAAAAAAAAGAGTTCGACGCTTCCGCCACGAGCGAGCAAGGCTCCGAACGTCATGAGTTGTTAAAAAAAAAAAAAAAAGAGTTGGAAGAAGGGGCGAGGCGAGCTCGACGCTTCCGCCACGTGCGAGCAAGGCTCCGAATGAGCAACAGGCTGGCGGTTGCCTCGCTCGAATGAAGAGAGCTGGCGGTTGCCGCGCCGTATTTGCTCCGTCGCCAAGTTCCATGGGGAAGGCCGGGTCATGGCTCAAGCCCATTTACCCCTCCTCCCAACTCTGGGCCATGGACTGTACTATCGTTATTTGAGCAGGCTTCTACGTGGTTAGAAAATCAATACGGCACTAATAAGTAACTCAAAAATGTGACCCACTTTTTATTTTTATCAAACACCGAAACGGTGTTGTGGCCCGACAAAATGAGCCCATGGGTCGACGTGTGCTGACCCCAGGCCAAGAGCCCATAGGGCTCCGTGCCCGTGAAATCGCCCTTGCCTGCTGTCTCCTGACGCTGCATCCCCGTCGTCAGCAGCTTCCTTTCCGCGACGCCATGGTTTTGGTACTCCATCCCGGCATCGCCACGTGCGTTGACGTGGCCCCGACCATGGCCAACGGGCCGGCACAGCACGGCAGGGCCCAGCGTGCCGACCTGGGCTTCGTGCCTGGCTGACAGCCCAAGCACGGCACTGCGAGCCCTTTTCCGTGCTGGGCCGGCCCAGAAAGCATGGCCAAAATGATGGGCCGGGCCAGCCCAAGGCCCATTGCGAACGAGAAAGAGAGGGAAGGGGAGCCGGGAGGCCGGGGCGACGGAGGCGGCCGCCGCGCTCGATTCCGGCATCCGCGAGAGGCGTGCTCGCCGCGTGGTCGTGGAGGAGGCGCCCGGATCCGCGAGGCCGGAGCAGTGGCTCGCGCCGTGGAGGAGGCAGCCGGATCTGCGAGGCCGAGAGTAGCAGCAAACCGGACGCGCTGGGGGCGTGGAGGAGGCCGCCGCTGCTCAGGGCCGAGGTGGAGGCGGAGCTCTGGAGGCGGCGGCGGGCCTCTAACTTCAGGCCGCGGTGGAGGCGGAGCTCTGTGTGGCGCGGGGAGGGGAGGAGCCTGATGATGACGCTCGAAGTTGGTCGCGTGGAGGAGGCGACTGGCGAGCCAGGCTTGACGCGGGGAAAGGAAATGAAGGAGGCGAGAGGGGTGGGACACGAACGTCGAGCTCGAGCGCGGTCGACGACGCTACGAGTCCAGCGTGGCCGTGCGGGGAGACTGGGAGAGGGAGGAGTGGTTGAGTGGGCTGGGAATAGGAAGTTGGGGTTAGTAATAGATTGGGCTGGGCTAGGGGTGGGGGTCTTTTAGTAGGCCACTCCAGGCACCGGGCCGCCACCGGGCCTCCCAGTAAATTGCGGGCCGGGTCATGCCAGCCTGCATGCGTAGGGTGTGGCCCAGGCACGGCCCTGTATATCGATTTGTGCCGGCCCGAGCCCACACAACACCGGGCCGTATCGTGCTTGGACCGGACAAAAAAAATCATGCTTTGGGTCGGGCTATTGTGCCCCGGGCTGCATGGCCATATATAGACCATACCCATCAGTCGTTTTTTCCTGCTATCTGCCATTCCATTGAGCACTCATCTTCGATTGCTTTCTCTAGCTAGCCTGTTTGCAACTCTGATTTATATGAATGTGGAAGCTGTCTATCTCCATGTTTACAACTCTGATTTATATGACAGCGGCTTGGCACATGTTTTAAAAACAACTTCGATAGCTAGGAATCCTTTTCCAAATATATTCTCCGATCCTGAGTAAGTTGAATAGGAATCCTAATACTAATCCAAATAGAAAAGGACAAAAGTAGAAATTAGGCAAACTTATCTTATTATTTTTTGTCTTTTTATTTTTGTTTTTGTATCTTTTTCTTTCTCTATTTTTTCCACGTGAATGTTCTAATTTCTGTTAGGAGCGAGAGAACGCACGCAATAGAGACCTACCCGCACATGACTACTCTGGTGAAGGTGAACGACTAAATAGTGTGTTTGTAGGTGTATGAAGGGTACACATATTGTCGTTGACGGAAAAGATAGAAGAATTGTGAGAAAGATGTTAACATCTTAATAAGAGTGAAAATAACTATCCGTTGTAGTGCACGGGTATTTTTGCTAGTAAAATAAAAAGAGTTGAAAGACAAGTGGAGCGAGGCTCATGGCTGCTGATCAACGGTGGTGTCCTGGCCGGCCGGCTCCAGGGGTAGCGCCGTAGCGGAGGCTCAAGCCCGTTCATCCCACCTCCCAACTCTGATGCATGGATTATTTCGTGCTTATTTAAACCTTCTATCATGAGGTTTGGAAATCAATACGGTATTAATAGTAATTATAGGATTGCAACACATGTGAGGGTGTTTTATCAGCACCAAAATGGTCCAGCCCATATAGTTTAATCAGCCCATGGATTGAAGCGGTCCAGACTCCAGTCCCAGAGCCCATAAAGACTGGGGAACTCAAAATTTGTATTATTTTTTTAGCATCTTAGGGATCTCAAACGACAAAACTCAAAATTAGGAATTTGTACATCTCTCGAAGTCTACAATTTCATATATAAAGTATCTTTATCCAATACCATAAACTAAAGGGAGAATTATCTATTTGGCACTGAAACAAATCAGTGTTTCGTGTTTGGCACTCAAAAATTTGAACTTTCTTATCTGGCACCTAGTTGAAATTTGCTTTCGTAAATGGCACTACTGTCCATTTAGGACAGTAACGGTGTTAAGTGACTGGCAAAATGACATGAATACTCTTATTTGCAGCAGAAACTCATGGTGCCAAATAGGGAAAGAATAAATAAACAGGTTGTCAAATAAAGAAATCATAAAAGGTTATTTGAATTGGTGATATTACAATTTTTACGAATTGGAAATAAACCATTACTATTTAGGCCAATATAATTCCATTGACGTTTGAAATCTGTCTTTTTAAACTCTTTATAGACGTTATATAGAGCCCATCAACAGGTTACTGTATTCTTGTATTGCGTAAACTACCCTTCTACTATTATCTGACATGTGGGCCCACATAACATCTTCCTTTCTTCCCCCACGGAGTCCCCTACGAAGTCGAAGCCCCGCGCACAGATGCCCGCCGCCACAAGTTCACGGCCATGCCGTCACATGCGCCTACGCGCCGTACGCACCCAAACCCACGCCCTTGGTGGCGCAGCAGCCTACCAAGATACCGCCAGCGCTACCCTGCTGCTCTCCCTCTCGCTCGTGGTTATACCTTTGCTCGCCGCGCCATGCGCTCGCCATTGCCGCGATCAAGCTCCACCACCGCGTTAACAGTTGCTCGCACGACCACAACCATCTCCGACGCCACCACCCCATGCAGCGGCTCGTCGAGGAGCCTCGCTAGCCGGCTGCGGCAGCTCAGGCCATGGCCCCCCTCCCTAGGACACGGTTCGTTGAGCAGAGGCCGAGGGCGGCCTCCCGCGGGGTGGCCTGCCCGCGCTCCGGCCGTGGAGCCAGGGCAGCCTCGCATAGTGGCACAACAGAGCCAGGGAAGAAGGGGAAGAAGGTCGCGGGATCTAGGATTCTGGGGGCTCGGCCAAATTTCAGTCTTCTGTATCTAACAGAGGGGTACATTGGACATGGAGAAAAAACTGACACGGTCAAACCAGTCAACTAACAGATGACCAATGAAAATAGACGACAGTTTCATTTAAGAAAGGAAATTTTAACTTGATGCCAAATAGAAAAGTTCAAATTTTCGAGTGCCAAATACAAAACACTGATTTGTTTCCGTGCTAAATAGATAATTCTCCCTAAACTAAATATATGATTTTTCTAAGACAACATGCCATAGTACGTGATTTAATATGTTGCTAGAACTTTATATTTTTTAGCGTCTTATAATGATCTTTTAAGAGAAAACTCAAAATTAGAAAGTTATAGATCTCATCGAGATCTACAATTTTCGTATAAAAATTATATTCATCCGATGTCATATGAAAAATATACAGTCTTTCTAAGGTGGACCTTTATCGATGATATGTAGGTCACATCTATCAGTTCCATGCCATGTAGGATAACAGTTTGGGTAAGCGCCCGTTGGGACCTTGTGAGACCCATTACAACTTTAAGGAGCCAAGAATGTATTTTGAAACCTCAGGACCTACAAGATACACAACTTTAGAGATTGCTGATAAATTTTACTCTTTTTGAAAGACACGCTATAAAAGTGTCACCTGGCGGTAAGTGCCCATTGGGACCTAGAGAGACCCATTATAACTTTAAGGACACAAGAATGTATTTTGAAACTTCGGGACCTACGTGATACATCTAGACAACTGTGGAGACTACTGGTAAATTTTACTCGTTTTGGAATGGAATGATAGGACAGGGGCGTCCGTCCTCTTCGGATGCCGAGCACCTAGGCCTGTGGATCAGTCAGCCCAATAAACCTCGTGCCCATCCCCTTTCGTTGCTCCTGTCGCTAGTCTTGCGCTCCTGCTCCTGCCGCTGCTTCGCGCGCCCACCACGCTACTCTTGCCGCTGCTCCTACTCCTACTCCGTGCACCTGTCTTGCTGCTCCTGCCACTGCACCGCCGTCCATGGCCACTGCTCCTGCTCTGTCACCCGTCCGGCCTGACGACGCCGATAGGCTCTGCTAGCGCAAGGAGAAGCATTAGGCCCTAGTGCGGAAGCCCTCCAGCCTCGCCTGCTGCTACCGCTTCGACGCCCCGATGCAGACGACAGAGGAGGAGGCCACACCAAGATATGATGCATGTTGCAAGCTCACGTTTCAAATGTTTTAGATGTTTTAGAGGTGTGTTTTAAGCGTTTCATATGGATGTTTCCAATCTAGATTAGGATGTTGCATATGTTACAATGGTTGTACACGTATATTGCATTTTTTCAGCCGTATGCTGCAAGATTTGAATGTTGCATATGTTTTTACACATATGTTACAAGTGTTTGCAATGATTTTCAAGTGTTTTAGACACATGTTTCAACTGTTTCATTTATCTTTTTGCATGTTGCAAGTGTTGCATTCGAACGTTTCAAAATTAGATCGGGTGTTGCAATAGGATACGTGTGGGAAGCTAAAGAGGGCGTGAGCGGTCCCCATGGGCACGCATCGTGGGTCGATGTTCGGCGGCGCGGGCCCCGTGTGGTAGAACCGCCCAAAATAACACACCTCAGGGGCGCTCGTTTTCTGCTAGACACTAAGTACCCCGAAAGTAAGCTACACTAGACGGTTCCATCGAGCACACCCCAAGGGAGAACTCGAACAAACCACGTTTGCATCCAGAAACAAATAATGAGAACAAGTTTATAATACTTGGTCCATTTCATACAACAAGAGTTCTCGAAAATACATTATTACAATACCAAGTTCAGAGTGTGGAATTTAAACAACGGAATTGAAATAAACATCTAACGATAAGATACAAGGATCCATCTATGCCCACCAGAAGAATCCTCCACACAACAACCACTCATCAAGTTGCACCTGCAATAGAGGTAAATAAACCCTGAGTACACAATGTACTCGCAAGACTTACCCGACTAGTGGAAATAATTTTCTGACTCTAAAGGATATGATAAGCTTTATGGTTTGCTA
The DNA here is from genome assembly GCF_019320115.1 of Miscanthus floridulus. NCBI lineage: Eukaryota > Viridiplantae > Streptophyta > Magnoliopsida > Poales > Poaceae > Miscanthus > Miscanthus floridulus. The sequence goes on along the minus strand of NC_089586.1, from coordinate 30,996,476 downwards.
GGTTTCCTTTTTGCGAAAAGCATTACTAGTAGTGAATCCTTATGTATGTGTTTTATTAGCAGTCATGATTAGTTCATTAGCTAACCATTCTATGTAAGCACCTGTTATACTTTCAAGCAAGAGTTGAGTAATCAGATCTATTCATCTCCTTTCATCTTCTAGTTCTTACTACGGTGCTAGACCATAGCCAAGTCGTACCATATCACACAATGATTCGTGAACTAAAGTATCACAACTGGATACCCCGAAACACATGCCCTGCTTGTACCCTAGGCACAAGCAAGACCAACCCACCACTCTCCTGTCAAGGGGTCTAGGTCCCCGTCCAAACTTGGACTCCGAGCCCCCACTCCTAAGTCCTGGACTAAGTGTGGTGCTTAGACCTCCACCATCCCCGCCTCCAATCAGTCGATCTGGAAAGAGCCAAAACCCATAACAAGAGAGCAACGAGCCTTCCCGTTCCCATAAACAAGTATGTACTCAGGATAATAAATCTATGACCAGACTACCATCCATAGCAATAAACGGTCCTTAACCGACACGGACAGGGAAAATAGTGTAACCAAGCTATGCCCTGTTGGCCGTGGGACACAACCTATTACACCCACCAATACCCATACCATATCCCTGCCCAGTCTCCATTTTATCATGAGAGTAATAATAATAATCACCTATTGTGAGTAACGGCAGGTTACTCACGCTACCGATAGCCTAAGCATAGCGGTTACTCGACCTATGTTAGTCGGACTCATAGGTAGGTTTATCGATGCATGTAGTTTCAATATAAATCATGTAACGTAAATACACATCACATATATATATATATATATCCAGTGATTATTCAAAATAAGGGTTATGCACCAGTGCTTGCCTTGGGCAGGTCGGGTGTCAGCTAAGTTAGTCGTTGGTGGCCCCGAGGCTTTCTCCTGTATGAGGACCTCCTCCTTGTACTCCTCGATCACCTCCTCATACTCCTACTCTCCAGTGGTCACAAACTGCACCAACTCATTCTCTACATGCATGCGATGATGATGCAACACTTAGCATTTATGCAATAGCAACTCTTAAAATAATAATACGCATACTAAGCTACTAAGCTAGCTCTAATGACTAAGGCACTAAGCTAACTATCATCTTTACTAAGCAAAGTGTTGGGTTCAACTAACAAACACCTAGCTTTACAAATAAAGGATATATCTTTATTTCTACTAATGATTTAATGTATATTTGAAACGAAGAGCATTTAACTACCCTTATGTTTAGTCTATTCTAAAGCTACAAAAATTACAGTAATCACATAATAATACCACGATGCTGCTATAAAATTTTTAGGGCTAAACCTATCACCAATTTACCGCAAAAATTCCTACAATAATTCTCCTAACAATATTAAACATTTTCAAGTGATTTAATAGCTCCTAGTGTCAACATGCACATATATGAACTAAGTACACTAACAGATAGAGCATAATTTTAGAAACTTAACAAAATTTGTTTCATAATTTTTTGGACACCTACATGATTTTATATGATTTATTAAAGATTAGCTCAAAAATTATATTAGAAAACTATTTCTAATTCCTTATGAAAAAGAAAAATGAATTCTCCTGCGTGGCCCACACGTGTGGCCCACGAGACGTAGCGCACACGCGTGCGAGCGCACGATGGCCCGTGGTGGCCCCACGTGGCGGTGGCCTAGGCGGAGATGGCCCGCGACGTGGAAACCCCGCGCGCGCTGATGTTTTTGTAAAATAGATCTCACACTTCTCCCAAATTACAACTAAGTACTAACACTATTTCTCCCTCTCTCGTAACTTCTCACTTAACCCCCTGGCCTTTCCCTAATTCACCCGAGCGCACCCCCGATGACTCAGTGTATGGCAGTGCGGCGAGCGGCGGCACTGAGCGCCTACGGCGGCCACCTAGGACCTACGCGGGCCCACCTAACAGGTCAATCACCATCTCTGACCCAAGAGGCTACGCTAAGCAGCGGTGTAGGGTAACACGATTGGCTGGGGAAGGCTATAGCGGCACGCGGTGAGTGGTGGCACTGAGCGCCTACGTCGGCCACCTAGGACTTGCGCGGGCCCACCTAACGGGTGGATCACCATCTCTAACCCGAGCGGCTATGCTAAGCGACGGTGTAGGGTGGCACGACTGGCTACGGAAGGCTACAGCGGTGTGTGGCCATCCATGACGGTGGCGCCACTGTTCTGGTGGGCTAGGGTGGCTACAGGCCTAATTGATTAGCGCATGAGCGTCAGGAGGATACCGTGGACCAGGCTAAGGTGACAGTTGGGGGTGGAAGATGACAGAGGAAGGCTAGCCATGTGAGGCCGAGTCGTGCAGCGGCACACCATGGTAGCATGTTCGCATCAGCGATGAAGGGGAGGCGGTAGCGGTTCGACTAAGGCACGTAAGGTGGAGAGGGAGTCAAGGCGATGCTAGTGGTACAGGTGAATTGGCTCGGGAGGGACGATGGGAGAGCTGCCCACACCCGCAGCCGGACACGGCCTTATCGGCACGGCGATAGGGAAACTCCAAAATTGGAGCTTGAACGGGCGCCATTCAAAGCAGGGTGGGGACGGGTAGCTAGGCAGCTGTGTGACAGAGCCAAAAACACAACGGATCGACTTGAGATGATCACTCCCTAATGAATTTAATGGCGTGGCTTGATGGTGGTAGCAGAGAGAGAGGGGGCGTGGTAGGTGGGCTCGACTCATCCTCGCCTTGGTGGGACGCAGTCGTCGTGGCCGAGGGACCTATGTCCAAGCATGATGGGACAAGCACAAGGGTCTATGACCGGCCATGGCCTGCGCTCCATAGCGCCATTAATGGCGTGACAACGGCATGCATGGCCAAGGAGGGGGTAGTGCGATGCAGTGAGCAGACGTGAGTGCAGGAGTGACACAACGGCAGCGGCAGCGACTGTGATCGTGATGTGTGACATGGAGGGCAGCAGCATCATCAGTGGCAACCATGGTGGCAGAGCATCAGGGCGCATGGCCAGCGGCTTGCTGCGGCCGGCCTCGGCCAAGCCTAGGCGACCTAACCGACCTAGCGTGGTGACACGAGCTGACCGCACAGGACATAGTCATGGGCATGGCACGGGGTGTCCACGCAGTGACCACGTGCACGGCGCCAACCATCCCGAGCCATGTGATGCGCACGAATTAAAGTGCCCAAAACGACTAAACGGTTGCTCCAGGAGCCAAACCATCTCCACCATGCTCAAGAGGGCATATAACACTACACCACCCCTTAACCCAATCTCTCAAAATAAATTACTAAACATAGCAATTTAAATTTGCCATTTCCAAGTTTGTTGACAAACTTGGAAATTTTCTAAGTTTTTGAGCTGAACTTGATTTCAATTTATGATTTCTAAGCTAGTGGAAATATTAGCTAGTAATATCATTTTTGATAGCAAGTATTTCACTATTATCTACAAAGTTTGTACTTCAAATTTTATTTACGCATCACATATATGTTCTATAGCATTTCTATTCAATAAAAATTAGTCTTAAACCCTACTTGATATACATGAACATATTGAATCAACTTTCATTAACATTTTTATTGATCATTTTAAGTTATAAAAAATTGATCTACACACTTTATCACATGTATTAACATATAAACATGATGCTCATGATATGTTTTAGTAAATGATTTTGGGTGTAACACCGAGGGTGTTACAACTCTCCCCTTAAACAAAATCTCGTCCCAAGATTTCATATGAATGCCTAGTGTAGGAAAAAGGGTAAGAGTGAGCTTTTAACATAACTATTAGCTCAGCACATTAGGGAGAAGATGGGGATAATGCTCCAAAATATAACACTCTAGCCCCCAAGTTGCTTCGTCCTCTGAATGGTTTTGGCACTAGACTTTATAAAATTTGACCACTTTGTTTCTAGTAACTCTCTCTTTTTGATCCAAGATTTTGACATGATGCTCAATATAAGAAAGATCAGGTTGGAGAGGGAGTCCTTCAATTTCCACTACTTCCTTAGGAACTCATAAACACTTCTTTAATTGGGAAACATAAATGACATTATGTATTGCTGACAAGATATCCAAAAGTTGGAGACGATAAGCAACTGAACCACATCGTTCCAAAACTTTATAAGGTCCGACATAATGAGGAGCTAACTTTCCATGGACTCCGAGCTGATGCACACCTCTCATCGGGGATACCTTTAGGTACACATGGTCACCAACTTCAAACAACAAGGGTCTTCTTCGCTTGTCCGCATAAGTTTTCTAACGATTCTGAGCTGCCTTCAAATGACTCTAAAAACACTAACTTGCTCTCGAGCTTCCTTGATAAAATCAGGTCCAAAATAACCATGATCACCCACTTCAACCTAGTTAAGAGGTGTTCTATATTTCTTGCCATACAGGGCCTCAAAAGGTGCCATACGAATGCTTTCTTGATAGCTATTGTTATAAGAAAACTCAGCTAGGGTCAAGCATTCATCCCACCTCTCTGGAAAAGAGATGACACAAGCCCTCAACATATCCTCAAGTACCTAATTGACTCTTTCTGTCTGACCATCAGTTTGCGGACGATAAGCTAAACTTCCAAGGAGACTAGTACCAAGACATTTCTAAAGTTGCTCCAAAAAATGAGAGACAAAGACTGACCCTCTATGAGAAACAATGGTAAGAGGAACTCCAGTAGGGTCACAACCCGATCAAAATACAACTTGGCATACTTCTTGGCTGAATTCCTTGTATCCACCGAGAGGAAATGAGCGGACTTTGTAAGGCGATCCATAATGACCTAAATAGAGTCATACCCCTTTGTCATGCAGGGCAAACCCACAACAAAGTCCATTGAAATATCCTCCCGTTTCCAAACAGAGATAGGCAAGGGCTGTAGAAATCCAAGCGTATGCATATGGTCTGCCTTAACCCTTCCACAAATGTCACATTCTAAGATGTATTTGGTAATGTCCTGTTCATATTTGGCCATCAATACAAGTGATGCAAATCATGATACATCTTGCTACTTCCTAGATGAATGGATCACTTGGAGTTATGAGATTCATCCAAAATCTTTCTCCTGAGCTCCTCACTTGATGGAACAACCAATCTATTCTTGAACCTCACTACACCTTGATCATCAATACTAAAATGTGGACCACGCTCTTCGACGATTAACTTCTTAATGTGAGGAATTCCTGAAGTATCTTGCCTTTGGTCGATAATAATTTGCTCGAGTAGATCTAAGACTAGAGCAATGTGAGGTAGCACCTCCGCATGGTTGAGAGACAAAGGTGCTTTTTCAACTTGATATGACTTTTGGCTCAAAGCATCAGCTACCACATTAGCTTTTCCAGGATAGTAATGAACCTCCAAATTATAATCCTTAATTAGCTCTAGCCATCTTCGTTGCCTCATGTTCAGCTCGGATTGAGTGAAAATATATTTGAGGCTCTTGTGATCCATATAAATATGCATTTTATTTTCCAACAAATAATGCCTCTAAATTTTTAGAGCATGCACAACTACAGCCAGCTCTAAATCATGGGTGGAATAATTCAACTTGTGCTTTTTTAGCTGACGTGAAGCATAAGCTATCACACGTCCATCCTGCATAAGCACACATCCCAATCTAGTCCTTGAGGCATCACAATACACATCAAATGCCCTTTCAATATCTGGTTGGGCGAGAACAGGAGCAGTGGTAAGAAACTGCTTAAGAGCTTGGAAAGCTTCTTCACAAGCCGAACTCCATACAAACTTGACATCTTTTTGGAGCAACTTGGTCATTGGTTGGGCTATTTTGGAGAAGTTTGGAATGAAGCGTCGATAATAACCAGCAAGACCAAGGAAACGACGGATCTGATGCACTAACTTTAGAGACTTCTAATTTAACACATCTTGCACCTTGCTTGGGTCCACAGAGATGCCCTCAGGTGTTAGAATATGTCCCAAAAACTGCACTCGATCTAACCAAAACTCACACTTGCTGAATTTGGCATACAACTTGTGTTTCCTTAACCGAGTCAACACTATCCGAAGATGCTGTGCATGTTCTTTATTGTTCTTAGAGTATATCAAAATATCATCAATGAACACCACTACAAACTTGTCCAACTCCAGCATAAAGACTGAATTCATGAGGTACATGAAGAATGAAGGAGCATTGGTGAGACCAAAAGACATGACTAGGTACTCATAAAGCCTATACCTAGTAGAGAAAGCTGTTTTTGGTATATCTTGTGGCCAGATTTTAATTTGATGATATCCAGAACGAAGATCAATCTTTGAAAACACTTTTGCACCAGCCAACTGATCGAACAAAGTATCAATACGAGGTAAATGATACTTGTTCTTAATGGTCACCACATTGAGAGGGCAATAATCCACACACATCCGAAGAGTGCCATCCTTCTTGTTCACAAAAATAGCTGGACAGCCCTATGATGAAGAGCTAGGATGGATAAAGCCCTTCTCCAATAATTTCTCTAGTTTCTTCTTCATTTCTACTAGTTCTTTAGGAGCCATGCAGTAGGGACACCGTGAAATAGGAGCAGTGCTAGGTTCTAACTCAATAGTAAACTCCACGTCCCTATCCAGTGGCAACCTAGGTAGATCTTTAGGACAGACATCTAGAAACTCACAGACCATAGGAATAGAAGCAAGATCAAGAGGAGTTTCAATATGAGCAACAACTGGTAAGGCTGGATTTGAGGGCATAAGGAGAGACATCCTATCCTCAAAAGAAGGAAGTCGTAACTCAACAACTCTCTGCTTAAGGTTCAAGACTACCCCATAAACTCGCAAATAGTTCATGCCCAAAATTGCATCTATGTCTTGCCTAGGTAGCACCATGAACTGGAGGCGGTAAGTGTGAGTGGCTAGCACTAATCTGACTATGTCCGTTTGAGTATTAATGCACAACTGCTCACCACGAGTACTGATTCTATAGGCAATAGGAATAGCCATAAGAGATATATTGTGTCTCTGTGCAAACTCCATGCTCATGAATGAATGTGATGCACCAGAATCAAACAACACATATGCTGGGTGGGAATCAATGGTAAACATACCAGCCATCACAGGTTCATTCTGCAAAATCTCCTTAGCCTCAGTGAAGTTGACTTGTCCAAAGCGGCTTACGGGCACCTTCTTCTTGATAATCGTCCTCTTTACTAGACGGAAGTTGGCTAAAGGCTAGGAAGACTACGCAGGCTGGTTCTGTGGACACTCCCTAGCATAGTGGCCCTCCTTGCCACACTTAAAACAAGCACTCAGCTTGTTCTCCTCCCTAATGTGGTGAAACTTGCTGTTCCTGAGGCTGCTGCACCTGCTGAGTAGGTGCATGGTACTAAGTGGGAGGTGCCTGGTAAGCCTGCTGAGACTGATGGGATAGCTATCCACCCGGAGAGTAATAGGACATCCTCCTGACAACCTACACCTTTTGAGCCTGTGGGTGACTAGAAGATCCAGTGATCACCCGCTTACACTTCCACTCCGCCTGAGAATCACACTGAAGTCCCTCCATAGCAATGGCTGCATTCATCAAAGCACTAAAAGTCTAATATCCCCCAGTGTATAGCTCCTTTTGCAAGATGCAAGAGAGGTCATGGTAGAAATAGTCCCTCTTCTTCTCATCAGTGTCTACATGGGTCCCAGCATACTGTGCAAGATGGTTGAACTTGTTCACATAATCCATCATGGTTATACTCCCTTACTTTAGATCTAGGAACTCAATCAACTTCCTATTTAGCAAACCAGTGGGAATATAGTACTCACGAAAAGTAGTGGTAAACTCCTACTAAGTCACATGGTGGTCCACCGGTTGCATGGCATTGAAAGTATCCCACCATGCACTAGCAGACCTCAGAAGCTGTTGTGCGGCAAAGCGCACCTTCTACCCTTCAGTCATAGTGAGCAGCTGAAACTTCCGCATCTAGAGGCTCAGTAGTTGGCGTGAACGTGGGCGGGTGTGTCTTCAGAAAGTCCCAATAGGAATAGGGCCCCATGGGAGCATCGGCACCACCCCTGTTCCTGCCGTTGTCACCGGTGAAAGGTCCTAATGGCTAGAGGGGGAGATGAATAGCCTATTAAAAATTTCTACAACAACACTAAGACAAATGATTAGTCAATAAGATGGCAAAGCGAATTTTGCACTAGCACTATATTTGGGGTTGCAAGCCACCTACCCAATTCTATTTTCTATGATCTCTAGTATATCACAACAAAGCTATGTCACTAATATACACCTAGGTGATCAACCTAGTGAGAGTAATACAATTAAATGATACACTATCTAGTCTTAACTACCACTAGCTCTATCCAAGTGAATGTATAATAAAATACAAGAGAGTGGTAGAGAGGTATATTGCCGTGGCAAGTGACCAATGAGTAAATACTAATGAATACCAAGGAGATAATTAAGACACAATGATTTTTTCTCCGAGGTTCACCTGCTTGCCGGCAAGCTAGTCCTCGTTGTGGTGATTCACTCACTTGGAGGTTCATGTGCTAATTGGCATCACACGCCAAACCCTCAATAGGGTGCTGCACAACCAACATAAGATGAGGATCACACAAGCCACGAGCAATTTACTAGAGTACCTTTTGGCTCTCTACCGGGAAAAGATCAATAACCCCTCACAATCACCACGATCAGAGCCAAAAACAATCACCAACCTCCGCTCGACGATCCTTGATGCTCCAAGCCATCTAGGTGGCGGCAACCACCAAAAGTAATAAGCCAAACCCACAGTAAAACACGAATACCAAGTGCCTCTAGATGCAAACACTCAAGCAATGCACTTGGATTCTCTCCCAATCTCACCACAAAGATGATGAATCAAAGATGGAGATGAGTGGGAGGGCTTTGGCTAATATCACAAGGTTGATATGTCAATGCAAATGGCCAAGAGAGTGAGCTAGAGCTAGCCAAACGATATTTATAGACAACCTCAAACAATAGAGCTATTGGCTCAATTATTGGGCGGACTGCGGGATGACCAAACACGCGGGTCATGTGCACCGGACACGTTCAATCATAGCCTGACCGCCATGTGTCCCATACAAATTGTTTAGCCATTGACACCCAATGGCTATCTCTACGCACAGTAATACTACATGATCGGACGCGCTATTAGAAAACAATCGGACCCAGGAGACGCAGCGTTAGGTCAAGTCTAGAGAGCTCCTAGAGCCGCTCTAGGACAACCGGACGTGTCCAATCACACTAGACCGAACGCTCCCAGCATCCAATGAATTATTGCGCTAAAAACACAAGACTTGTTGGTTCACATCGGACGCATCCGGTGTAGCGACTGGACGCGTCTGGTCGCTCTCTGCAATCCTACATCAGGCTATATCACTTTGACCTGATGCTGAACAGTAACTCATCAGTGTTCGGTCACTCTACTAAGCCAGAGTCCAGTCACTTTCACTTAGTCGCTCACCTCGGGTCCAATTTCGGACGTGTCCGGTCACTCTGTGACCAGCGCGACTAACTCCTTTTCAACTCTATCTTCTTTACCCTTGCTCAAATGTGGCAACCACTAAGTGTATCACCTTATGCACATGTGTTAGCATATTTTCACAAATGTTTTCAAGGGTGTTAGCACTCCACTAGATCCTAAATGCATATGCAATGAGTTAGAGCATCTAGGGACACTTTGATAACTACATTTCGATACGAGTTTCATCCCTCTTAATAGTATGACTATTGATCCTAAATGTGATCACACTCACTAAGTGTCTCGATCACCAAAATAAAAAAGCTCCTATCAAGTTTCACCTTTGCCTTGAGCTTTTTGTTTTTCTCTTTCTTCTTTTCCAAGTCCAAGCATTTGATCATCACCATGCCATCACCATCATCATGATTTTCACCATTGCTTCATCAGTTAGAGTAGTGCTACCTATCTCATAATCACTTTGATAAACTAGGTTAGCACTTAGGGTTTCATTAATTCACCAAAACCAAACTAGAGCTTTCAATCTCCCTCTTTTTGGTAATTGATGACAACCCTTTCACAAATATATGAATTGAAATTCATTTGAATCTATGTTGCTTGCCCAAGCATATTTACCATGTGTAAAAGGATATGGATAAGTTTCATGAATCCCAAATGGTAGCAATTGCTCCCCCTACATATGTGCTAAGAGTTTGGATTGTAGCTTGCACATATGCTTAGATAGAAAATATACGAGACAATGTCTACCAAATGATGCTAAGGTATAAGAGATGGACCTTTGAAGCGTGATACCAATTAGAGTACACCGATATACCATCCTTAGCACCATTAGTAACTAGACATACACAAAAACTAGAATACCCCATGAGATCAATAATAGAAGCAAGGGTCTAGTTTCCATATAATGAACATAAGTCTAGTTTCTTAACCTATGTATGCTAGTTTTTTATTTCATCATTCAATCCTATAACTAGCATATACCACGCAAGCATAAATATTGAAATTTAAAACTTGTGCCATACAAGCAAACATATGAAATGCATATTCAAATGCATCCACCAAGTTTATGAGCTTGCTCCCCCTACTTGTGTGTTCAAAATTTTAATTGATCCCTTACTTTGTCATATCTCTTCCCCTATGTCAATTTCTCAATTTCTCCTTCTTTGTTATCTTTTCACTATCTTTGTACACTATTTCCCCCCTTTGTCATCAATGACCTCAAAGGTTTAATTTTAAATAAGTTGAGATTATCAATGTCAATCAAAGGGGTGAGGATCATTTTTCCAAATTTGGTCCAATCTAGATCACTTGCCAAAGATATTTAACTCGGTTTGATCCAAGGACAAGCTTCTTCACACCTTCAAATAAGGGTTATCTTGTATCATGTTGAGTTAAACACTTATAGCTCATTTTTTAGATCAAACACTAGGTTTACATGCCCACAAATATGTCATATGCTACCACTAGACCAAATTAAGCATAGAAGCAATAGTGGTACCATACAAACATTAAAATCATTTGATTTTCATGAATGAGCCCATTAAATGTGAAAATGACTAGATGCACTAAACATGTCCTTAGCAAAGATGTATGATATGCCAATCAATTTTTACCTTAGATTGCTTGAAGGAGAGGCATGTCATATAAGTGGGGAGGTGCATCAACACATATTTGAGAAATCCAATATGTTCAACTTATTTTTTAGCTTGCAAAATCTTTTCTCATCTAATGGCTTGGTGAATATATCGGCAAGTTGATCTTCGGTGCCTACACTCTCAATGCAAATGTCCCCTTTTTATTGGTGATCTCTTATGAAATGGTGGCGGACATCAATGTGCTTTGTTCTTGCATGTTGAACCAGATTGTTGGTTAACTTGATTGCACTCTCATTGTCACATAGCAATGGCACTTTCTTGAACTTGATTCTAAAGTCATTCAAGGTGGCCTTCATCCAAAGTATTTGTGCACAACAACTACCAGTGGATATGTATTTGGCTTCGGTGGTTGATAATGCAACACTATTTTGCTTCTTTGATGATCATGAAACAAGTGATCTTCCCAACAATTGACATATGCCCAAGGTGCTCTTCCTTTCAACCTTACATCCCTCATAATCTGAGTTGGAGTAACCAACTAGCTCAAACCTTGCTTCTTTGGGATACCACAATCCAACATTTTGTATATGCTTCAAGTACCTCAATATTCTCTTTGTAGCCTTCAAATGACTTTCTCTGGGTGAGGCTTAAAATCTTGCATATATGCATACACTAAACATGACATCCGGCCTTGATGTGGTCACATAGAGTAGGCTTCCAATCATAGACCGATATAATTTTTGATCCACCATATTGCCACTTGCATCACTGTCCAAGTTGCCATTTGTTCCCATTGGTGTACTAATGGCTTAGCTATTACTCATGCCAAACTTCTTGAGCACGTCTTTGATGTACTTGCCTTGACTCACAAATGTACCATTCTTCAATTGCTTGATTTGAAGACCAAGTAACTTAACTCTCTAATCATGGACATTTCAAACTCATTAGCCATCATCTTTCCAAACTCTTCACAAAAGTCTTGATTGATTGATCCAAATATGATGTCATCAACATAGATTTGCAATATAAATAAGTCTTTGCCAATCTTCTTGGTAAAAAGAGTGGTGTCGGGTACCTTAGAATGGGGTACCCCAAGCAAAACATCAAATGGGTTGCCCCAGTCCCATCTAAAAAATAACGATGATAAAAGCAAAAAGGTAAGTCGTGGGCCCCTCCCCGTCGCGACCAGGCCCACTGGGTCCTCCTCCTCCTCGCCTCGAGCCCCGAGAAGGAGGTCTCAACATCCTGGCGAGGCTCCCCAGGGAAGGCCTCGGGAGGGAACACCGTCTTCGCCTCGCCCGAGGCTCTCCACAGAAGGCCTCGGCAGGAGGCGCGTTCTCCGTATCGCGCGAGGCCTCTCGCGCGATACCTCGACAAGGAGCCTGATCCCCGTCTCGCGCGAGGCCCCATTCTCCGTGTCGCTCGACGCTGGCTCACCCGCGGTCCGTCGCCCCCCGCCTCGGCCGACCCTCCCGACAGCCGGTCACGTCCCATTAATGCTTTCAACCACTCCCATGATCTCAGCCGGACAGCAGCTCAACGTTACAGAAAGACCGACATGACCCGAAGTCGCATCAGCACCATACCGGCCAGGATAGGGCACGGCGGGGATTACCGGCCACTGTGTCTAAACACTATGACCAGGATTAGCCACCGTCAGCGCCTAGGACAGGATATGGCGGGGATTATCGGCCACTGTGTCCAAACACTGTGACCACGATCAGCCACCGTCAGCGCCTGGGACAGGATATGGCGGGGGTTACTGGCCACTGTGTCCTACCACTGTGTCCACGATCAGCCGCCCGCTCAAGGCCTCGGCATTGTACACCAAGGCCTTGGCACTGTACATCAGGGCCTCGGCAATATTGGGGTCTGTGCCTGCCGAGACCCCCCACCGCAGTACCAGCCTCGGCCCCGACCAAGTTTTGGCCTCGTGCATAGTCCGTCCCCAGCGGCTTATGGTCGCCACCACATCCACTCCAAGGCATTCTAGGAGCTCCCACGACCCACAAGATCTGATGGGACGACCACGCCGTCCCAGTACTCTAAGGATGGGCCACTCCGATGACCACGCCGCCACAGGAATAGGCCACAGGGCTTGGACATGCCGTCCCTGGTGGCACGATGCCGCATAGTAATACATGTACTGCCCTTGTCCCCCCTTCAACTATAAAAGGAGAGGACTTGGGCCACTTAGAGGGGACCCCCAGAGAACACACACACACGCACACCTTCCAGCCGCTTGAGAGCAACGTCTCAGATGGCCCCACGACACCCTGCCGAGACCTGGGACAAGTTCCCTCTCTCCCTTAGCTTGTAACCCCCTACTACGAGCACTTCGGTGCAAGGAATACAAGTTCTATCCCTTAGACTGGACATAGGGCGCCGATTGCCTGAACCAGTATAAACCTTGTGTCTCTTTGCATCACCATCCGAAATTGGGAGCACGTAGAACAAATTCACTAGTCGGTTGAGGACCCCCCCCGGTCTGAAACATCGACAGTTGGCACGCCAGGTAGGGGACGTCTGCGTGTCAGTTTTGTCATCCCAGCAGGTTCCGGATGGCAGACCCCGTGCAACCATTGCGTCTCGGCACCGTAGTTTGGTTCGGGAGCCTAGAGTTCATGTCTCTAGGGCATGAGTACGACATGGTACTCCTCGCTCCTTGAGCCCCACCACCCGACGATGAAGTTACGCACCGGCAGCCTAGGCGCAGGCGGCGCCCGGGCGGCCGCTCTCGCCGCGCTCGCCAGGAACGACACGAGCAAGACCACCCCGACGCTACGTGAACCCGGGGTAGCACGCCACTCCCCGCCGATATCCTACGACCAGCTGTTGGTACGGGGTCCCTGGCTGGGGACCTGTCTGGCCTGAGCTTGGACAAAGGGAAATCGCCGGTGGCTCGTGATGATGCCCAGTCGTCAAGCTCCGCTCCACCACTCCCTGAAGAACCGACCCCGGCGGAGCAGAATCTGGCAACGACATCATCCCCATACCCTTTTGGGTTGAAAAATGCCACCGCTTCTTACACCTACGCATACGCTGCTGCTCATGAGGGTCCCTCAGAACGCTGCCAGCGCTTCGGTCTCGACCTAAGCACCCACGCTGACTCCTCGAATGAGGATGAGGCATGGCCCGGAGTGGATTTCTCTGGGCTCCACGACCCTGGGACTTTGCGCCAGTTCTTGGCCGCAAGCGACTACTGCTTCGGTTACTCCGACTCCAACGACGAAGGCACTTACGACCCCACTCGCGAGTGTTTTCACGTCGGGCTCGGGATGCTGAGGGCAGGCGAAGAGGATGAGGGGGCAGGTAGCCGCTCCCCACTTCGTCCAGGGGCGGGCGCCGTCACGCCCCCACGCAATGCCCTGCCGACCGCATGAAATGAGAACGTCGCTCTTGCACGACCTCAGCGCCCAGACCTAGAGCAACTCCGTGAGCTCTAGGCCAAGGTCGAGCAAGACCAACTCCTTCTACTGCAGCTTTGAGACTCTCTCGAACAGGAACAGCGAGGCCGCGGCAAAGGTGGGGGAGCCCGACGAAGAGCTCGCAATGTGTATCACCGCATCCATGACGACGAAGGGAGCGAGCAACCCCCAGTCTTCAATCGCACCAGCTAGAACGTTGCGGCTGCACCTCGACAATAGAGGAGGGCTGGCAGAACATTGCGGCTGCACCCCCAGATGAGCTGGCAAAGATGGCCTCAGCACGGGCCCCGGTCCCCCCGAACGTCTTCGCCAGAGACCTCCACAAACCGTCCATCGGCTGCACCTCGACAACAGAGGAGGGCCCACCTGGGGAACCCGTGGCAAAGCCAAACACCCCCTCTGCTGCCGAGACCCCCTCGACCAAGCCCGAGGTCATGGAAGTCAATGCCGAGCCTCCGCAGAATGATTAGGACGCGGATTGGCGAGTCCCATTCCTCGATTGGCTTGACCGGGGGGAGCTTCCCGACGACCGAACTGAAGCACGATGGCTTGCGCGCTGAGCCAAGACCTACGCCCTCTACAATGGCGAATTATACAGGCGAAGTCCCTCAAGCGTCCTTCAACGATGCATCAGTTCCAAGGCAGGCCAAGCCCTGCTTTGGGACTTACACGTAGGCGCCTGCGGGCACCATGCGGCGCCTCGGACGCTCATAGGGAACGCTTTCCGCCAAGGGTTCTACTGGTCGACGGTGGTCGCCGATGCTACCAAGCTAATACGCTCCTGCGAAGGATGCCAGTACTATGCTCGGCAGACACATCTCCCGGCCCTGGCCTTGCAAACCATCCCCATCACATGGCCGTTCACCGTGTGGGGGCTCGACATGGTCGGGCCTCTGCAAAAGGCCCCCGGGGGCTACACCCATCTACTGGTATCGATCGACAAGTTCTCCAAATGGATCGAGGCCCGTTCGATCAATCGAATCAAATCCGAGCAGGCAGTGCTGTTCTTCACTGACATTATCCACCGGTTCGGGGTCCCCAACACCATCATCACCGACAACGGGACGCAGTTCACCAGCAAAAAGTTCCTGACGTTTTGCGATGACCACCACATCCGTGTGGCCTGGTCGGCCGTAGGACACCCAAGGACCAATGGCCAAGTAGAGCGTGCCAACGGCATGATCCTACAAGGCCTCAAGCCAAGAATTCACAACCGGTTGAAAAAGTACGGCAAGAAATGGCTCGCCGAGCACCCATCGGTCATCTGGAGCCTGAGGAACACTCCGAGCCGAGCCACGGGGTTCACGCCTTTCTTCCTAGTCTATGGGGCTGAGGCCATCCTCCCCACCAACCTGGAATATGGTTCCCCGAGGCTGCAAGCCTATAACGAACAAAGCAACCGCACAACCCGAGAGGATGCCCTCGATCAGCTGGAGGAAGCCCGAGACGTAGCGCTACTACACTCGGCCAAGTATCAGCAGAGCCTGCGGCGCTATCAGGCCCGATGCGTCCGAGGCCGAGACCTGAAGGTAGGCGACCTGGTGCTGAGGCTAGCACAGAGCAACAAGGGTCGCCACAAGCTGACCCCGCCATGGGAAGGACCGTACATCATTGCCCAAGTCCTGAAGCCCGGGACCTACAAGCTGGCCAACGAGAAGGACGAAATCTTCACCAACGCTTGGAACATAGAACAGCTACGTCGTTTTTATCCCTAAATTTCCAAGCGTTGTATATATCGTTTCTCGAAATGCAATTAAAAAGTGCTCTTTAGTTGGTCTTTACTTTTCGAGAAACCCCCCGAGCCCACAGTAGGTCTCGGCAGTACAATAAACACAATAAGGGAGACTCGGCTCTGCCTTAGCAGAACCAAGCCTCCCTCGGGGGCTAGATGGGGGACTTCCCCTAGGTCCCACGCACCATTTTTTAGTTGCTTTTCGAAAAAATTCCTACGCCAAGTCTCTAGCAGGCTCTGATGAATCATTTGTAGAGACTCCTCGGACCAAGGTCTGTTTCCGAAGCAAGAGGTCGGCTGAGTCACGAGACGGCCTACGCCCTCGGGCTACAGCACTCCCTCACTACCTCTCGCTCAAGGGACGGCTTAGGCCCCAAAGGGGTGTTTTGCAAACGAAATCGGATCAGGAGCAACAGAGGGCAAAGGCTCGGAAACATGAGAAAAACAACTAAGAAACACAAATACGTCAGAAATAAAAGCCTCGACAGCCACAAATGTTATGATACAAAAATAACCCCTATTCTATCTTTACATAGCCCCCGGGGCCCAGATTAAGGCTCAGGGCCCCCAGCACCGGCAGAGGGTAGGGGAGGAACCACCTCATCTTCAAAGAGCGTCGCCAGCGCCGTGCCAGGGCCTTCCGCTGCCTCCAGCAGCTTCGCAACCGCCGCGTGGGCCTCCTCGCCGTACGGAGCAATCCACTCCGGCCTGCTAGGGTCTGTCACCGGGCGGAGGAGTCCACCGTCGATAAGCGACTGGAGCATCTCCTCAGTGACATCCGACGGATCCCAGGGGTCCGCCTCGACAACGACGACGTTGCCAGCCATGAATGCGATGGAGGAATCGGGCGCGGCGGTGAGTTTTTCTCTCCCCCTCCACGCTCTCGCTTTTTTCTCGCTTTCTCCCTAGACTCGCTCTTCTCTCTTCTTCTTCCCGGCACCCGCTGCTCTAGCGACGGCTCGACGGAGGTGGCAGGCAAGGTAAGATAAGGAGGGGCGAGACTCTTCGGGTATTTATGCAGGGAGGAGGTGAAACGAACGGGCGATGAAATCAGGGAGGTTTTCCCCGTCCGGCGCGGTTAACCACGAGCCAATTTGGGCGGCCCACGCGCCCACGTCTCCCGCATTAAATGCATGAACGGTTACGTCCCATCCATCACGTCACGCTCGCCCACTACGGCAGCAGGCGTCGTTTCGCCTCCCCGTGAAACCACCTCAAAAGGCGCGCCACCCGTGGCTGAGCCAATAGGGAGGACATTTCCCACGGCCTGTTCCTTTCATAGGAAGGAATTGGGCTCTGAGCTCGTTACGATCCAAGGGTTCGAAGGCTGGGCCCCAAAGGGTTTCGACAGCCGCCCCAGGATAACAGAGTCAGGGGCAACTACAGGCGAGCCTATACGGGGCCGAGACCCAAGCGAGCAAAATGCCTGGGACGCCCAAAATTGTGTCCGAGACCAGCAGGAAAGTATCCGAATGGGATCCCACCGTAGGGAGGCACCGAGCCACCGAGGCCCAACGAACAGCCTCGGCACCCACTAGAGAAATCCTCTGGTACTCTTGGAGTATGTCTCTAGACCGCTAGCCATCCCCTAACGAATGGGGTTTGGACCTCCACTCGGACTACCCGATAACAGCTCACCGAAAGTGCCACCGCTCGTGCCCATCGAGGGTAGCGAGGCACATTCCACCCCTCCTTCCGAGCGAAAAGGAAGCGCGAGGGTCGCATAAAAAGTCAGGGGAACCCCTGACGGCCTTCTCGCCCTATGCGGAGGCTAGGGGGCTCCTCCTGCAAATATGCCGAGACCTCACGACCCGGGCTCACGCCCAAAGGGGCCTCGGCAAACAAACCCTCACGCGCGAGGGGCGTATAAAAAGTCAGGAGAACTCCCGACGGCCCTCCCACGTAGAGGCTAGGGGCTCTTCCTGCAGCCTTGCTGAGACCAGAATGGGCTCGGCAAACTAACCCTCTGTCCAAACGAAAAGGACACGTGAAGACCAGATAAAAGGGCCAGAACACCCAAGGCAAAGACAAACAGTCCAAAACCGCGCTAGAGGTTTCGCTACAAACACGATAAAAGGGCGCCGAGCCCGTTACGGTCCAGGGGTTCGAAGGCTGGGCCTCCAAAAGGTTTCGACAGCCGCCCCAGGGCAACAGAGTCAGGGACGACATCGGGGCGAGCCTACGAATGGCCCAGACCCGAGCGAACGGTCGCTCGGGGTGTCCTAAGTCGTGTCCGAGACCAGCGGGGAAGTATTCGAATGGGATCCCACCGTAGGGAGGCACCAAGCCACCGAGGCCCGCGAACGGCCTCGGCACCCACTAGAGAAACCCCCTGGTACTCTTGGAGTGCGTCCCTGGACCACTAGCCGTCCCCCAGCGAACGGGGCTCGGGCCTCCACTCGGACTACCCGCTAACAGCTCACCGGAAGTGTCCACGCTCGTGCCCATCGAGGGTAGCACGGCACGTTTCACCCCTCCTTCTGAGCAAAAGGAAGCATGAGGATCATACCCAAAGTCAGGGGGCCCCTGACGAACCTCTTGCTCCGCACAGAGGCTAGAGGCCTTTTTCCCTACAGCCTTGCCGAGACCCCCGCAACCCGAACTTGCGCTTGGGGGCTTGGCAAATGCAATAAGAACTACTCGTTTAGACACGGAAATGAAGAAAGCCCCTGGAGGAGTAACTCCACTCCCCCAGGGGCTCGGGGGCTACACCCGGCGGGTGCGCTCGCGCGCACCCACCAGAACCTCAAAAAACAAGCCCCAATTCCTACGGGGCAGGTATGAACCAAGCCTCGGCAAACCCTCAGGGGGAGTGCACGCACTCCCCCCGAGGCTCGGGGGCTACTGTCGGGTACCTTAGAATGGGGTACCCCAAGCAAAACATCAAATGGGTTGCCCTAGTCCCATCTAAAAAATAACGATGATAAAAGCAAAAAGGTAAGTCGTGGGCCCCTCCCCGTCGCGACCAGGCCCATTGGGTCCTCCTCCTCCTCGCCTCGAGCCCTGAGAAGGAGGTCTCGACATCCTGGCGAGGCTCCCCAGGGAAGGCCTCGGCAGGGAACGTCGTCTCTGCCTCGCCCGAGGCTCTCCACAGAAGGCCTCGACAGGAGGCACGTTCTCCGTATCGCGCGAGGCCTCTCGCGCGATACCTCGGCAAGGAGCCTGATCCCCGTCTCGTGCGAGGCCCCATTCTCCGTGTCGCTCGAGGCCGGCTCACCCACGGTCCGTCGCCCCCCGCCTCGGCCGACCCTCCCGACAGCCGATCACGTCCCATTAATGCTTTCAACCACTCCCGTGATCTCAGCCGGACAGCGGCTCAACGTCATAGAAAGATCGACGCGACCTGAAGTCGCATCAGCACCATACCGGCCAGGACAGGGCACGGCGGGGATTACCGGCCACTATGTCCAAACACTGTGACCACGATCAGCCACCGTCAGCGCCTGGGACAGGATATGGCGGGGATTACCGGCCACTGTGTCCAAACACTGTGACCACGATCAGCCGCCGTCAGTGCCTGGGACAGGATATGGCGGGGGTTACTGGCCACTGTGTCCTACCACTGTGTCCACGATCAGCCACCCACTCAAGGCCTCGACGCTGTACACCAAGGCCTTGGCACTGTACATCAGGGCCTCGGTAATATTGGGGTCCACGCCTGCCGAGACCCCCCACCGCAGTACCAGCCTCGGCCCCGACCAAGTTTCGGCCTCATGCATAGTCCATCCCCAGCGGCTTATGGTCATCGCCACATCCACTCCGAGGCATTCCTGGGGCTCCCACGATGCACAGGATCTGATGGGACAACTATGCCATCCCAGTACTCCAAGGATGGGCCACTCCGATGACCACGCCGCCACAGGAACAGGCCATAAGGCTTGGACATGCCGTCCCTGGCAGCACGACGCCACATAGTAATACATGTACTGCCCTTGTCCCCCCTTCAACTATAAAAGGAGAGGACTTGGGCCACTTAGAGGGGACCCCCGGAGAACACACACACATGCACACCTTCCAGCCGCTTGAGAGCAACGTCTCAGACGGCCCCACGACACCCTGCCGAGACTTGGGACAAGTTCCCTCTCTCCCTTAGCTTGTAACCCCCTACTACGAGCACTTCGGTGCAAGGAATACAAGTTCTATCCCTCAGACTAGACATAGGGCGCCGATTGCCTGAACCAGTATAAACCTTGTGTCTCTTTGCATCACCATCCGGAATCGGGAGTACGCAGAACAAATTCACTAGTCGGTTGAGGACCCCCCGGTCCGAAACACCGACAAGTGGTGTCAACCTTGCCCATCATAAACCCTTTAGAGAGTAGAAAGTCCCTTAATCTCTCATACCATGCTCTAGGTGCTTGCTTCAAGCCATACAATGCCTTCTTCAACTTGTACATATGGTCGGGCTTCTTGTCATCTTCAAAACCAGGAGGTTGCTCAACATATACTTATTCATTGATGTAACCATTAAGAAATACACTCTTGACATCCATTTGATAGAGCTTGATGTTGTGGGCACAAACATAGGCTAATAAGATTCTAATTGCTTCCAATTTAGCAACCGGGGCATATGTTTCTCCAAAGTCAAGACCTTCAACTTGTGTACATCCTTGTGCTACCAATCTTGCTTTGTTCCTTACTACTATCCCATCTTGATCTTGCTTGTTTCTAAAGATCCATTTGGTTCCAATCACATTGTGTTCCTTTGGTCTCTCTATCAATTTTGATACTTGATTTCTTGTGAAGTTATTCAATTCTTCATGCATAGCATTTATCCAATCAACATCCTTCGATGCTTCATCTATCTTATTTGGTTCAATGGATGACACAATGATAAATGATCACAAAATAAAGCCAATCTTGATCTAGTTTGTACACTCTTGAAATATCACCAATGATAGTGTCCAATGTATGATCCCTTGCAATATTAGTTGGTTGAAAGATTAGAACTTGATTGCTTGCACTTGCTTGATCATTGGGTTGAGATGATGCACTAGCCACTTGATCTTGTTCATTATCATGAGAGCCACTTGTACTTGCTTGATTTGTATCATCTTGCATATTTGAGTTAGAGAGCACTTGCACTTGATCATCTTCATCATCATTCACTTGCCTAGGCCTCAATTCACCAACATTTATGTTCTTTGTGGCATTTAAAAGTGGAATGCCTCTAACATCTTCTAAGTTCTCATTCTCTTTTTGTGAACCCTTGGTTTCATCAAATTCAACATCATGAACTTCCTCAAGAGTACCACTATCCAAATTCCAAACTCTATATGCTTTGCTAGTTGTTGAGTATCCAAGTAGGAATCCTTCATCACATTTCTTCTCAAACTTGCCCAATCTAGTGCATTTCTTCAAGATATAGCATTTGCAACCAAAGACCTAAAAATATGTAATGTTGGGCTTTCTACCATTCAAGAGCTCATATGGTGTCTTCTCTTTCAATGGGTGACAATAAAGGCAGCTGCTATAATAGCAAGCCATGTTGATAGCTTCGGCCCAAAAAAATTGACTCACATTGTACTCACTAAGCATAGACCTTGTCATATCAATGAATGTTCTATTTTTGCTCTCAATAAGGCTATTTGATTATAGAGTGTACTTGGCCAAGAATTAATGTCTAATTCCAAATTCATCATATAACTCATCAATTCTAGTGTTCTTGAACTCACTACCATTGTCACTTCTAACTCTCTTGATGGTTGTTTCATACTCATTGTGAATGTCCTTGACAAATGATTTAAATGTTGCAAACACATCACTTTTGTCTACTAGAAAGAATACCCAAGTGTATCTAGTATAATCATCCACTATCACAAAGCCATATTTGTTACCACCAATGCTAGTGTATTGAGTTGACCCAAACAAGTTCATGTGTAATAACTCAAATGCTTTACTAGTGCTCATCATGCTTTTCTTAGAATGGGTGTTTCCAACTTGTTTTCTGGCTTGACAAGAGCTACAAAGCTTATCGTTCTCAAACACTACATCTTTTAAGCCTTTAACCAAGTCATGCTTGACCAATCTATTCAATTATTTTATTCCAACATGACCAAGTCTTCTATGCCATAACCAACCTATGCTAGACTTAGTAAATAAACATGTAGATAATTGAGCTTCACTAGTATTAAAATCAACCAAGTATAGATTCTCATATCTAGAGCCCTTGAAGATCAAGTTAGAGCTATCTACACTTACGATCTCTACATCATCTACCCCAAATATGCATTTGAATCCAAGATCACACAATTGAGCCATGAATAGCAAATTAAAGTTCAAGCTCTCTACTAGCAACACATTGGATATGCTCTTGTCATTGGACATGATACTATTATAACAATCATTGCCATTGGTATTGATTGAGTTAAACATTCTTGCATCACCAGTCGTGTGTTGAGTGCACTCACTATCAAGAACCCAATGCCTTCCTCTAGCTTTGTAATTGACCTAAAAAAGAAGATCAATTCTTTTTAGGTACCCAAACTTGCTTAGGTCCTTGAAGGTTAGTGACCAAGCTCTTGGGCACCCAGATAGCTTTCTTCTTTGAGCCCATCCATGGTGTACCAGTGAACTTAGTTTTCACACCATTTGTACCCTTATTAAGCACATAGAAAGGATTAATCTTAATTGAGGATATATTAGCACTTTTGCTCTTGTTCTTGCACTCATGCTCTTTATGACCAACTTGCTTGCAACTAGTGTAAAAATGACCATTGTTCTTCACAAAACTAGTCTTGTGTGGAGCAAAGGCCACCTTGCCTTTCTTGGAGGTATAGCCCAATCCCTCTTTATAGAGAGAAGCTCTTTGGCTACCCAAGCACATAAGCAAGCGGTCCTCACCACCATAGGCCTTAGCCAAGGTGTGAGTGAGCTCATTGACCTTCTTCTTGAGGGTCTTATTCTCAACTATTAGTGAGGCATTACATGTGAAACCATTACTATTAGATGAGGTGGAAGTGAAAGTGCTACAAGAAAGATTAGTGGGAGCAATAATGATAGGCTTATATAATGATTCATCAATTAGGTCACAAGTTAACCCTACATTACATGTCCCAACATGCTTCTTCTCATTTTG